>NW_015159733.1:334966-335110 GCF_001447785.1 Gekko japonicus
CTGGGGCCTGTGAATCCAGTTCCATAATGTTTCTGCTACTCCCAGGGGCTCTCATTCCACTTTGGGGGCTGTCATTCCAGATATCGTAATAGAAAATCCATTCCACATTTTCTTTGCAACTCTTCTTGAGCTGTAAGGTATTTC
>NW_015159733.1:337881-354239 GCF_001447785.1 Gekko japonicus
GTCCCAACTCTCTAAAGTCAGAGCAGTTTGGCCAGTGGCAACCCTCTGAGGCCTGTCCAGGAAGTTCAACTAAATACCACTAAAGGTTTTGTCTCCACTGCTACATCACTTAATGCATCACAATATAGGTTCATGTTCATGCTATAATTTATGATGCTTTAGTTTGAGAATATCTGTTTTCTTAGTCACATCAGTTGGTGCTATTTCCCCCCTGTAAATTCCTCTTCCATCCCAAAGGACTCTGCTGCTCACATGTTGTCTGTCAATCCCCTCTTTATCCCACCCTTCACTTATTCCCTGAAACTCTTGTTGGTCTCTAATCTGCTATTGGACTCAAATCTAACTGTCCCAGTATCACCAAGTAAGTGTCATGCAAAATGTAGATCTGAACATGGGTCTCCTCAATGCACACTGGTCTTCATGCCATTGGTCCATCTACTTCAGCATGGACTGCTCTGATGCAGATGATCTCTAGAGATTCAGACAGAGAAAGATCCTTTCCAACACCTGTTTTCTTAGACCTTCTCGGTTTAAAACTTTATCCTGTGGCACACAAAGCATGATTTCTCTACCATCAGTCTATCAGTGTCATCATTGTCTACTCAGACTGGCAGTGGTTCTCCAGGGTTTTATGTAGAGGATTTTGCCCATGCCGTGCTTTGTTTCTGAGCCGTTGGGTTTCCAGGTCCCCCTAAATTTCTGGATAACCCCTTCCTAAATCCCACATGGCTCTGCCTCCATAAATAGTGACAATGGCCTGTGATGTCACTGGCTCCTCCCTATAATGTCACTGGGCCTCGGTTCTTTTAAGGACCTGGCACAGCAATGCTTCTGGCCCAGCCCCAGCCCACCCACCCCGGGAAATTGGAAAGTCTACACCCTTGATGGCACGAGTAGGAATTTGAACCTGGGTCTCTCAGATACTAATCTTATCCTCTTAACCACTACATCACAGAGACATTCAGTAGTCAAGAGAGCAGAGTAGTCAAGAGAGAAAAGCAGGTTGGCATGTGTTGTGTGAAAAATGCAAGAGGGATTGCATTCTTCCCTGTTGGACCCCTGTTGTTGTGAACGCAGAGGCATTTGCAATGGGCCTTCCACTTGGAAGGCAAGGAGAAATTCCAGCATTCTTTCCTTCATACTTCACCTCAGCACTTTTGTTGCTTTTTTTTAAAGTATCTGTTATAGTATAAAAATACAGCGCTGCTGATAATGAAAAATGGCAAAACTACTGGCAATGGAAGGGGAGAGAATAGAGGAGGTAACGAGAAATTAAAGAGGAAATGGTGCCAGATGTGGATGGGCAACTGCTGCAATATGCCCTCTTTGAGTATAACCTTTCAGAGAAAACAGGTTGGGGTGAGGAATGCATCAAAGTGGGGCAAACATGAAGGTGGGGGGATGCATGGTAATGTACTGCAGAAGTATGCCCAAAATTTGCTTTGGGGGGGGGGAATGTGGAACAAAACCTCCATTTGAAATCACACTTGGATCACCATGATGCTGAGGCTGACAATGGGGTGGCAGCAGCTAATAGCACTTGGGAACATTTGGGAAGTGAACTGGTGACTTGTAGAACAGCTTAGATGGGGGTGGGGTGCAGGTAGGTACTCTTGCCTAGAGTGGAAGAGCTGATGTGGTATGCTAGTGCAGAGATTTTAACAGATGATGTGAAAGAGTAGTGCATCTGCCATCTGGGATGGTGCGGGAGTTTATTTTAAAAGCTGGCTGGAGTGATTCTCTGGGTTTGAGGGCAAAATCACAAAGGTGAGCTTGGGGGCCTTGCACCCTCAATCCATTGAGTGTTAATGCCCCAGGAGGATTTTACTTTTTTGGCTGAGCAACTATTTCTGAGGAAAAGGACTTTAGCATCTGTTATGCAAAGGTTTTTACTTTCTAGCCCCTGTAACAATGCTCCGAAATTACCTGTTCTCCGTTTTTTAAAAACTGCCGTACCCTGTGAATATAAGCTGGCTTTTCACCAGTGATGCCCATTCTCTACTGAGGCGTTGCTATGCAAGGGAAGGCGCCAAAGGGTTGAAGGAGCCCGCTGAAGAGCTTTGTTGGGGCTCCGCCTTCGCGCGGCGACTACCTCCGAGGCAGCTAGCTCGTCCACAATGGAAGTGTGCCTCTTTGCCATTCACGTCCTACAGAGGGCGCCCCAATCCACCAGCTTGCCGGCAGCCTTCCGTCAAGACGCTGAGCGAGAAGCTTGTGCAGCGGACCGAAGCTCGCGTCGCTTAGTGCTGGGCCGTTCCAGAGAAAGAACTCTGAACGCGATGACATGACAGTTGTTTCGTCTTTCTCCGGAGTTTGCTTAGTTGCGCAAAAGAGCCTTTATCTTATTTTATGTTTTGCCCTCCACTTGTTCCCTGAATGACCTTCTACCTGGATGGAATGCTGACCTGTAAAGGTAGGGCAGGGCTACAGTACCTTCGCTGCATTGAATCCGGTATTTCTACGGGCTCCCCCCCCCCCTCACAGACTCCTGGGAATTGTAGTTTTTCGAATAGGCTGGCCGTTCTCTGAGGCGTTTTCGCAGAATGGTTTCTGCAAGAGAGGGAATGAATTTGAAACCAGTCAGGCCCGTAGCCAGGATTTCTTAATTCAGGGGGCCTTTAAATAAATCAGGGGGCACAGATAAAATAAAATAAACACAGACTCGTAGGCAGGAGCAGGGTTATTTCCCCTATTGTGGAGGGTGGGTGGAAGTGGAAGTCAGTCACTGACTCCGAGTAACCTGAGGAGAATCCCCTACGCCTCTCATTTCCCGCCACAACTGCATTGGCTGTGTGGAGTGCAGGGAACTACAGCAGAAGTGGCAGGCTCCTGTTCAGTCCTTATTTCTTTCTTCCTGGCTGACTTCGTGCTTCCACGGTGACTTGGCCTGGGTCACACCCCCACCCACCGCCCTGCAGGGGGACTTTCTGCTGCAACACTTCTCAGACTTGGAAGTGGCAGCCCACCCGGGGAGACAAGCCAAAGGAGGAGAGGTGGGCGAGCAGACTGGATGAAGATGGCTGCTCTGCTGCCACTGGTGGCTTGTGTGCTCCCTGCATTGATGCAACCGTAAATGTAAAAGTAATGGAAAAGTAGGTGGTCAGCTTCTCTATGGAGCTCTGGTATGGATTGAGACCTGTAGAGAGACACTACATTCCCTTTTGTCATTATTTTTGTGGAAGATCACAGGGATGTCAAGTTGTATGGCTAATGTCTCTTTAAAAGCAGAACTAGGTTTACAAATCTCTGGAAGCACAGGCATGGGTAAGGGCCGTCAGGCTTTGGCTGAAAGTTCTGTTTGCCACAGAAGATAATGGGTTCAAATGAAATCTGACTCCTATGCTACCCCACAGAGGAAATTAATAGAGACTAGACTCCAACTGCTGGGTTTTAGCAGAAGTGATCTGGAGATATTAGGAAGATTAGCAGCGCACTCTGTAGTGAATAAACATCTGTATATGCTGGCGCTTTTTAAATAATTTGTATAGCTTTTATACTACACACTACATAGAAACAAGGGGTGGGTAAACACTAACAGACTACAGGTGATAGGACAGTATTACTAAAAGAAAGGCTAACAGTAGTTATGTATATTGCTGGTAATAAACACTTATTCAAGTTTCTCATATTAAGTCATACATGAGTAAAGCTTCTTTTCAGTTTATAACAGTAAGTAAAAGCTTAAAATATAAGTATTAGCTCTGAGCAAGTAAGCAAGATAATTATCTCTTCAAGTGCTTATGTCTCAGTTACATTCTCTTCTTGTTTCTTCTTCCCTTCTTTTTATCTTTATCAAAGTCAGTTATGCATTTAGGTAATTTGGGTGCAGCTTCACCAAATTCTTATGAGGAATCTTCTTCAGATGAACTAGTTGTATCCGATTCTGAACTTCCTGAGCCACGCGAGCTGTATTCTCCTCCTCCTTCTCTTCTTCTGCTGTTATTTCCTTTGGTAGTCCTTGAACTTTCTCCAAAAATCATTTTGCTTTATAAATAGAGTCAATCTTTTCTTTTAAATCCTTGTACTTGAATGTTAATCCATCCGGTAGAAGCCATCTGTAGCTTATTGATTTCTTTTGTAGAAATGTAGTTAAATCTTTGTAATATCTTTGCTTCTTTCAAATGGTACATCCTTTAGAACTCTTATTTCCGACTCTTTAATCTTCAAGATGTTTCCATTGGTAGCTTTGAGAACGTCTCTTGTAGACCTTTTCGAGAATCTGACTATAATTTCCCCAGGCAGGTTTCTCTTCTTTATGTATTCGGGGTATGATCTATAGACCACATCCAGATTGCTTAATAACTCTTCACGTTTCATACCTGTCATTGGGGCTAATGCTTCAGTCAAGATTTCTTTGAGATTCTCACCGCTTTGTTCTGGAACATCTTGAAACCTCAGCACATAGGCTGATTTTTCTGCTTGAAGCCTAAGGATTTGTTCTTTATCAGAGGTTCTTTCTTTTTGTAATCAGTCCACTTTTTGATCAAGCTTTCCTTATGTAGTTAAATTCAAAGGACCTCAAGCACAGTAACTGATTATCTAAATTATTTAAATTGTTTTATTTTTGTTGCTCAAGGTCTGTAGGCTAAATGAGCAGTACCATTAAAGTAAAGGTAGGTACCGTATGATAACTCTTTGGACAAACAGCTTCAGAGGGTAATTTGAAGATGGAAATGGTGTGTGTGTGTGTGTGTGAGCAAGCTGCCAAATGTTTCTATATGCACCTGAATGCCTGTGTATAGCAATGTACCTTGTTATGTGTTCCCCCCCAGACGTCCGTTCATATATCCATGCGCATATGTTCATAGCTGCATTCCTGTTAGTGTACGCCAGGCCTGTCTGCTGTAACGTTATTATTTCCAAGGTCACAGGTGGTTAAGAGATGTGGTGTGCTCTGCTTTGCTTTGCTTTAATGAGTAGAAACCGTGGGAAATGTTAAGTAATGATTACACAGTTACCGTTGAGTTCCCAGGGATTTTGAGCGCGTAAAACTGCTTCTTAGGCACGGACGGGAATCATAGCCATTGGCCTCAGTGCTTATGAAATTGCTTTAACCTTTCCAGCTCAAGTCGTTAGGGTTATTCTGAACAGTTTTCCTGTACAGTGACTCATGGCTTCAATAAAGTAATACCTTTCTATAAGTGTGTACTCCGTTGAATTGCGGTGGGACCTGACAGTGTGTTAAAAACCCCTTCCCCAGTGCTACAGCCCTGATTGTATTGGCCTTTCTTCATGTGTTTTTTTTTAAGACAGTGGGAAATCTAATAATGGATTCCTGTTGCCCAGCTTACTTGGGGTTGCAGTTCTCTGGAAGGTGACAGCAGACACTGAAATGAAAATTGTACATGCTTTCTATTTACAGATATTGGGTGTGTTAAGTGCTTTTAAGTTGCTTCTGACTTATGACAACCCTGTGAATTAATGACCTCCAAAACATCCTATCGTTCACAGCCTTGCTCAGGTCTTGCAAACTGAGGGCCTTTGTGGCTTCCTTGACTGAGTCAATCCATCTCATGTTGGGTCTTCCTGCTTTTCCTGCTGCCTTCAGCTTTGTCAAGCATTCTTGTCTTTTCCAGTAACACACTATGACCAAAGTATGATAGTCACAGTTTAGTCATTTTGTACATTTTACAGACATTAGAGAGAACAAAATAAACAAGATGAAGGAATGCAGAGAAACAATTCTGTGGCAAGAAATGAGGGATTAGCATACAATGAAAAAAATCATCACGATATCAGTGGAAATAAATTTGAGAATATTTCTACCAAGTTATTTCAAAGAATGATGTTCAGTTCAGGTCGTGTATATGCACTCTAGCTGAGTCTGCAATTAAAATTTTAATCCTTTCCACGATAACATGCTATCATCCCAGACTTTATTTGATACATTATTTAACAAATAACAATCTGCCTACAGATGCAAAATAAGGAGAGACGACACCTCAACTAGGAAATAAAAAGGGCCAAGTTTAGTTAATTATTTATTTACAATGATCAAAAGAGATCTGCGACGTACACAGGCCAAACCCCATTCCAAACCCATTTGCAGTGCAGGTGATTTGTGGGATGCAGACGAGTCAGGTCTCCTCTTGTTTGTGCATCCCTTAATTTACAGGCGAGGCCACCCCGGCCCCAAGCCTTGAGCCATCACATATGTATGGCTCAGGCTCCTCCTTGCCAAACCTTGAAGGAGCTGTACCGTTTCCTGTCCCCCTAACTGGAGGTTCTGTGGGTCAAGGATAATGACACCCCTGAAGGGTTTCCTGTCCCATGTCATGAGTGCACCAAAGTCCTAGGCCTGGTCTGTGGGTTAACCCTTCACCATACCAAATGATGGCCCAGCATGCTCACCTCGTCTGTACTGTGTACCTTTCAAGCCATTTGACCTGAGCTGCTACTGCCATCGTGAAATACCAATGCCTAGAAGACACTGGTGGATTACTTGTTACTCTTTTCAGTGTAGAGCAGGCAAAAAACCCCTCATCTGGGCTAGTGCTGATCTACTAGAGCAGATGGGAATCCTATTCCACCTCCAAATGGTTGAGATATTCTGGGAGATTTTGTGGTGCATTGTGGAATGGATCCTGGGCAAAGTGGGGTTTGGGAGGACACGAGCCCCCAGCAGGGTAAAATACCATAGAGACCACACTCCAAAACAGCCATCCTCTCCAAGGGAATCAGTTGCAATTCTGGGAAAACTCCAGGCACCACATGGTGGTTGACAAACCTACTTTGTCTGAGGGAAGCTATGTAATCTTGAAGGTAATAAGGAGACTAAGGAGAAGAGTCCTAAAGAAACCTCTGCACGTGGCTACTTGTAGCTTGTGTGCTGTGGGGGAATGATCTAGGGAAGGGGATTGATTCCTCCCCCCTTCCAAATTCCTTCACGTGCAAAGCATTCAGTGTTCATTTAACTTACTGGTGCTGAGAGAGGGGTTGGAGACACAAGCTCCCCAGCACCCTGATTCCTCCCCCCAACCCATTCCCAGAAGCACAATAAAAAGAGGGGTACATGGGGGGCGGGCGTTTGGACTATGGGTACCCCCTACTAATCCCTGCAGGTGGTGCCTTTGTCTTTTCCTTCTTACTGTCCTGCAGCTGTCTCCCTCACCAGTGGTAAAAATAGAAGAAGGGGGTGGGGCTCATGCGGGGCTGGCTCTTATATAGGCTTCATCCTACTTTCCCCAAATCCATCACGAAGAAAGCAGCACACACTATTTGGCTCAGCCTTCTGCTACTGTGGCAAATTGCGCCACTTCTCCAGCTGCTCTGAGTCAGGGATTCAGGAGCTGCCTTGTTGCTGGGAAGCCAAAATGCTGCTAATCATCTAGGCTTGAGAATTAAAGGACTTCCAATAATAGTTAATATTAATATACATAACTGCAAAACTGACATTTTGACATCATATATATTTTAGGCTTCATGGTGGCTGGCTACATTGGCTTGTGTTAGTTGGCTGCAGAAATTGGAATAGTTCATTCTGTCAGCCTAGTTTAAGTTTGGCAAGGAAAATGACCTCACTCTATTTATCTTAAGCGTTGTTGGTTGTTTATTTTAAGGATGATTAACTTAGTATGCTCCATGCTCTTTGTTTCAGTATATTTAAGAAACTAACCTTCATACAACATTCCACTGGGATCACAAAGCATCCAATGAGTCTTTTCCTGACAGTTGCTTTATGCATCCTTACCATTTATCTAATACATTTTGACCTTGTCATCCTTGCAAGGAACTTGGGGTAGTGTACATTGTCCCTCTTTCCCATTTTATCTCTAAAACAACCTTGTGCGGTAGCTTATGCTAAGATCAATCAGAGAGGGGATTTAAATACAGGCCTCCCAAACCCTTGATGATGACACTTTAACCTCTATACCATACTGATTCTGTGTTGTGATCCCTACACCAGGGTTCCATCTGCAACGAGGTGACTGGCTGAAACAGGCTAGTCCCAAGACAAAGTGTGGAGAAGCTCTTATGTAACGTGTTATCTATTTGTCACACTCATTGCCTGCTCTGCGCATAAAGGAGTTAAGAGCAGATGGATGTATTCTAAACATTCTCTCATCTAGAAGGCCAGACCTTTTTAGATTCCCAAGAAGAAATGCTTTGTGTATCTTCAGGCCATTTGACACACACACACACAAAATGCATGTTTAATTTCACCTTGATGAGACAGACTTTCTTGGGACTTGTTGCCAATCCACTTTTCCAGACTTTTCCTTGGAGCTCCTATTCTTGTTCTCTTTTTGTGGGCTGTGTGCTCCCCATTTGATGTGCTGCAGCATGCATTATTCAGTCTTATAAATGCTCTCTCCTGAAAGTGTAAGACCATTCCACAATTCAGCCCACAATTACACACTGAGTAGGTATTTCACTGTTTCCTTTGCAGGACAGCTTCAAGACTCCCTCTCCAACCTCCAGATGTGGTAGGGACACTTCATCTGGCTCAGCCCCATATGGGCTTCGTGCATTATAATCACAAAGTGATGTGTGTCTTCTAAAGACAGAATTGGTATGTGTAACAAGACTGATTTGTCAAGATAATGGAACTCCTTTTTAAAAATATATTAACTGCTTTGAGGCTACATTGGCAACAAATGATCTTCCTCTTATCGCCCTGTTCACTGTAATTTTAAACAAAGGCTTTGCCAGGTATGCTAGAGTGTCTTCACCTTTTAAAGTAAATAAACAACTAACATTCCGGCTCATTCTACCTGTGTTTTATATTCCCCTTTGTGCTGTAACCTTGAGCGCCAATAGCCAAAGCTGGCAGTTTTTGAGAACCTTTGCCTCAAATGACCTCCATGAGAAAACCAAACATAAGGTTCATACTTGTAAAATTAGCTAAAGTTTGGTCGGTGAACAAGACCAGCTCCCTATTTCTAAAGCCACCACCCCCCACCCCCGGCAATATTACCAAACTGCTTGTTAGCTGAATTTCCTTTGTGCTACTGTTTCAGCAGCAATCTCCAAGCTCCCCTCTCTATTTTCTATATTTTGCTAACCAGGGGTGTGTTGAAAAGGTTTCCAGATAATTTATTTTATCCTGTCAAACTATTCCATAAAAAGTGTGAAATGGCCCACAGTGGTTCACCACTTCACTAGTATAGTTTCAAAGCTGCCTTGATATGCACCAGATTTCAGAACCTTTCTTTCCTATTCTCCTTCAGTGGGGGAAGTCATCCAAACTGGGTAGGTCACACCACCTCTCACTCCAGGCAGAGCTATGTAAATTTGTATGGACTGTATTGGCTCAGAGTGAGGCTGACCCTCCAGTTTCAATAGCCTTGCTGCTCCAGCAGGACGCTTGAGCCTAGCTCTTCTTCCTTGGAGACTCTTGCCTTATGGAATGGAAGACTGAAAGGCCTTGAAGAAAGGCCCCATCATCAACCTTAAAAAAGAAAAAAAAGACACCATTAAGACAAGCCTCTCCTGCCTGAGCTTCAGGCATGGGAATGGCATGGGCCCCGTCGGTACTGGCAGACCCAAGGCTTCAGGTTGATCCCCAGCCGGCCCTTAACTATGCTGAAAATACCCAGCAGAGATCTACTGGGTATGAGCCCAGACCCACTCTCTTGGAGTCTCTTACCCTGTAAGTATGGAAAATGAAAGGGCCTTGAGGAAGGGTCCCATTGCCGGTCTTGGAAAGAAGGGGGAGACCATTATGACAGGCCTCTCCCGCCTGAGGCTTCAGGGACTGACACGGGCCTCTGTCGGTGCTGCCAGACCCAAGGCTTCGGGTCATTTCCACAGCTGGCCCCTGGCTGCACTGGAAAAACCCAGCAGAGCATTACTGAGTCTAACAACTATGAGGAGATTGCAGCAGGTGGCTTGCCCCGTACAGACTTGGAGGCTTCCAGGCCTATAGGGAGTGAGAGGATTGGAGCTGGTCAGACCCCACCTACCCTCCAGATACATAGGAGCAGTGGGATGAGGACCCCCAAGGTAAACAAGAGGCCGATTCAAGCAAGTGCAGCAGAATGGAGGGGGCAAAATCTCTGAGGCCTTTCCCAGTGGGTTCGGCAGTTCAGTGATTCCAATAGTGTAACTGCTCAGCATTTTTCCTGCACCTTTTCTGCCCTCTCTCTGCAGATTGGAGGACGCAGGCCTTTACTTTGGCCTGGGCCTCCCCCAACCCTGTGCATATGCAACCAGGAATCATGTTGGCCTTTTCATGGCTAGGAATACCTGGCCAAGCAGTGGCTGTGGCTGATCTCGCCAATAAGGACACTAGCACCGGCGACATCAAGAGTTTTGAGAGCTAGTCAAAGAGATATGCCCCTTCTCCCTCACCACCCATGTCAGGCTTGGGTTCAGGGGTGGAGGAGCTCTTTTCAACCATAGGATATATGGCAACAAGCTCAGATAAAGAGGAAGGAGAATGGTCAGAAAATTCTCCTAGGCGTTTCCTAGGGAAATTCTGTTAGTCCTTTCCAGCTAGAACATCTCCAGAGACTAGGGTTGCCAGGTCTGGGCTGGAAAATACCTGGAGACTTTGGGGATGGACCCAGGAGAGGGCGGGGTTTGGGGAGGGGATGCCATAGAGTCCACCCTTCAAAGCAGCCATTTTCTCCAGGGGAGCTGATCTCTGTCCTACCAGAGACTAAAAATTATATATATTTTTGGTAGGTCTAAAAGTGGAACACCTCTACAGCCTTGCAAACTGCCAAGCCAACTGGCTGAGTAGGAAGGATTTAGATCCAGGAGAATGGAGTCTACCCAAAAAGATCTAGTAAAATCACACTTCTCCCCCAGGATTCCTATCTTGGATTTTTATACAACATCAAAACATAACCAAGTTTCCCAGTTTCTAACCAGTTTCTACAATTACAGGGCAGAGGGCAGGGGCACATGCACTTGTTGTTGACACAGTGGTCTGCTGTATGCTTTTCATCTGACCACACTGATCGGCTGAGTCCTTAACACTGTCAAAGGAGACAACGGAGGTGCTTTTCATATCTCCCTTCTGGCAGAGAAGTCTTTGGGTCTCAGAGTTAGTGAAGATGTCAGTATCTCCACTGTGGATATTGCCAAGCAATGGGTTCTCCTTGTACAAGAATCCACTTGCCACCCAGACCCTATTTGACTCATAGCTGACAGCCTAGAGATTGAACTGGTGGATTTAGTAGGATTGGCCTTCCAAGTTAAGTAGTTGACATCATGTTTCAGTCCAGAATACCTGCTTCCAGTCATCTCTATAATCGTATCTGGCAGACTTTCAAAAGCGGACCAGTACCAAAAAGCTGGATCCACTGAACCTTACCTATAAAGACATCATTCCCTTTCTATGCGAAGGTTGGAATCAGGTTCTAAGACTGGATACTTTAAAAGACAGGCTGCAGCACTGGCTACTATGTGGGACTACATTAAGACTGCCTAATTTTTCTTCTCATAGGCACATTAAGCTTACTTCTAAGGAATCATACAGTTGGCACCTCCGATTAGGCATAAGTTGTTTACTAGGAACCTTTCTAAAGTGTTACAGGCCTTGAGCAAACCTCCATTTGATCCTTTCAAATGATCAGAATCTAAAGTCTCCTTCTCAAAAGACTTTTTTTCTTGCAGAAATGACTTCTGCAAGAAGGATTTGTGAATTAGGGGCTAGGAAGGAAGGAACTGTGACTATTTCACAAAGTCTCGGTGATACTCAGGAGGGACCCTTCCTTTGTGTTAAGGTTTTTTCCCCTTATCATGTTGACCAAGAGTTGATACTACTGTCTTGTCCTACAGCATGTTATCCCAAAGAGAGAGTCTGGCACAAACTAGATGTGTGCAGGGCTCTGTGTGTCTGCTTACTAGGACAGCGCAGATTAGGCTAAAGGATTTTCTGTCTGTGTCTCACAGCTCACAGCCTTTAGGTAAAATGGTCTCAAGCCATGTATCTGAGAGGCATATGAAGTGCGAGGCCTAGGCCCTCCAAAGGATGTTATGGCCCACTACACCATATCTCTAGCAACATAGAGACATTTTCCACAGGCGTTCTGGTGGAAGAAATTGGTAGAGTCACATCCCAGTCCTCATTTTATACCTGTGTGAGACACTATAAGTGGAACCAGTTAAAGTCAGCAGAAGCTTCATCTGGTAGAAAGGTGTGCAGTATAGTTAGGACAGAATAAAAATAAGACTGAGGATCCCATCCAGGTTGGATAACTTCCCCCACTGAAGGAGAATGGAGCATTAGAACTTACCTGAAGGTTTCTTCTTTTCAGTGGGGCAAAGTCATCCACATCCCACCCAAAATAAAATAAAATAGAATAAAATCTAGTTGGATGCAAAATCTGTTATGGAGGTGGCTGTACTAAGACTGGAGGGTCAGCCTCGCTCTGAGCCAATACAGTCTACACAAATTTGCATAGTCCTGCCAGGAGTGAGAGGAGGCACGACCTAACCAGTTTGGATGACTTTGCCACACTGAAGAGAAGAAACCTGCTGAGGTCCCTCCCCTCCCCAAACCCCGCCTTCCTCAGGCTCCACGTCCATAATCTCCAGGTATTTCTCAACCTAGAGCTGGCAACCCTGATTACACATGACCACTTCTGAGAATTTATTCCACGTGGGAGCAAAGTCTGATGTCCTTTCTTTCTTTGCACATCAGGAATGGGCATGCGTAATCTTACTGGTCTTGTTGAGGGGTAACCTTTTGTGTCCTATTCCTTCTTCCCCAAGAGCTTAGAGCAGAATTTCAGCCTGCAACAGTCCTGTGTGAAAGGTTCAAGGTCTGTTCAAGGCAACTGAATTAGCTTTATTGCAGAGAGGGGATTTTAACTTGGACTTCCCCCATCTAGCCTTCGGACCTCTGCAACATGTTTTCTATTGTTTTTTATATGTTTTTATTGAATTATTTTACAATTTTAATCTTGTTTTTGATTGTTCATATGTTTTATGTGTGCTGCCTTGGGGACCATGATGAGTTGGAAAGGCAGCATAAAATGTTTTAAATAAAATACATTTTCTATGGCAGAAGTAGTTTAATTGATGCTGCCCATAGTCACATACTCAGAATTATGCCATCATGCAAAGCCCTGGTGCTAGAAAGAGTACATGGGACCATTCTGACACTGAAATGTACACAGTGTACCTGGCAAGAATTACAGAAGCACACTTTTGGATTCATGCGAGAATTGGGGACTTGTAAAAATCTATAAATGTCTACACCATAGTGTGAAAGAAAGAGGAACCATGTGTGTGTCACACTGTCTTGAAGCAGAAGCAAAAGATCAGCTTCAAGTACTAACTCTCCATCTTCTATCAGTTGATTCTTCAGCTGTGTAGCACTTGCTGTATTAGTGTCACAGGCAGGTAAACTAGATCTAGTAATGAACAAGAAGATGTGGAATAGCCCCTTGTGGGGATGAGGCAGCATAAGTTTTGATTTTGGGAGCAATCTGAAGCCACTGGTAACACAAGGAGTGCAGTAATGGCTGGGAATTGTTTCCTCTGGGAAACATGACTTAATTCTCCTCCCCCACCACCCTTAGCAGACAGCTAGTCCTGGAAGGAACGGGGCAGGTGCCTAGAGAAAGGGGGCCCACTGGGCCCTGCCCTTCCTTGTCCCCCACAGAGCCTGCCTGAGAAGATACTTCACCAGTCTCTCCAGGCCTACTACAATATTTGTTTGCTGCCTCATTCGACTTGGTTAGTGAATGAGCAAGTGAAACAGGACCCAGTGAGAAATAGGATACTGAGAAAGAGAAGAAGAAAGGAAGCAGTTCTGCTAAAAGTGTGTGTGGGGGGGTAATAACCTTGCAACCTAATTCAGAGATTATTGCATACAGAAATGGGCCAGAACTTAGTACAGTTGCCTGTGAGGAGCTATGTGTGCTCACCCACAAGGCTGGAGGGGAAACCGGAAGGCAGAGTAAATTTCAAAGAGGGGCTCAAGTTAAAAACTAAACACTGAATAGAGGAAGTAAGTCAACATGAAGTAATGCTGTCTCTACAGAGGGGACAGAGTTGAGGTGAGATGAGAAAACAGGCTATAAAACTCATGTAGGCAGTATCCTTCAGGTGTGATTTGTATGACTCCAGCTGAATAGGGACAGGTGGAGAACAGACCTTGGCAGTATCTAGGATACAAATCTATGACAGGGGTGGCCAAATGTGCTTAACGTAAAAGCCACATAGAGAAGAGAAGAGATTGGATTTATAGAATAATCATCAGATGTTTGAGAGCTGCATGACATAAACAAATATTACATACAAGTTTTTATTGGAAAATATGCAAATTTGCTTTTTATTAACATTAAATGAGACTGCCAAAAATAAAAACAAAAGGGGTAAAAATAGATATTGATAATTATATTTATTTGTCCAATAGTATTTGTAGGCTTGAGGGGGGCTTTGAGAATGCATTTAAAGCTAAAGTTGCTTTCTTTCTCTGCTCTCCCCTGCCTCAAGCCGACCCAGGAAGGGGAACACTGGCTGGGGAAGGGAAGACCAATCGGGGGAGGCATGCCTCCCCTTTGCTTTCTCAGCTGCCCTGCGGGGAGCCACACAATATGTGTGAAAGAGCCGCATGTGGCTCCCGAGCCACAGTTTGGCCACCCCCAATCTATGACATTACATTATCTTAATCTAAATGGTATGCTTACTTAGTAGCATTACACATGAGGTAGTAAGTAAACTCTAATATCAAAAGAATGTTTTTGAAACATTTTAAAAATGTTTCATCCTGACAAGGCAGGGGTTCTCTGGGTTGGTTGGAAGGCAGACCAGGGACTTCAGACCTGCCCTGTCTTGAGATGGGGTTGTACTTCCCTTGAAAAATCTGGTTCACAGCTTGGGAGTGCTGCTTGACACAGCAGTCACCTTAGAAAACCAGGTGACTGCAGTAGTCCAGTGTGCTTTTGCCCAGCTCTGGCTGGTGTATTAACTGTGTCTTTTCCCGGCCCTGTCAGATCCATGCCTTAGTTACATCTAGACTGGATAATTGCAATGCGCTCCACTTGGGGTTACTCTTTGAAGAGTGTTCGGAAGCTGCAGCTAAAGCAGAATGCTGCAGCTAGACTGCTGGTCGGGGACAGCTATCGTACATATGTTACCAATACAACAGCAATTACACTGCCTACCAATCCACCCCCAAGCCCAATTAACGGTGTTGGTTTTGTCCTTTTAAGCCCTACATTGTTTGGAACTGGGGTATCTGAAGGACTGACTTCTCCTATATGTTCTTGCCCAGGACTTAAGATTGCAGACAGGGCCGGCCCGCCCGCTAGGCGAACTAGGTGCTTGCCTAGGGCACGCTGGCCCTCAGGGGCGCCAAACTGTGCCCCCCCCAAAGCCCCACCACCACTGCCGCCCTAACCGGGCGATCGTCGCCTCCCTCCTCCTCCTGTGGGCTCTCCTCCTGCTACCGCCGCCTCCTCCACCACGGCCCGCCAGCCGTTGCTTCTCCGCCTCTTCAGGCTGCCGGGCGGGGTGGGGGAGTAGGGAGCATGCGCGGAGACGACCAGCTGGGCTGGGGGGGCGGCGCACTCCTGCCTGCCTGCCAGCCCCTTCTCCCTCTTCCTGCTGCGGGCTCTCCTCCTGCTACCACCTTCGCTGCCGCGGCCCGCCAGCCGGCCGCTTCTCCGCCTCTTCAGGCTGCCGGGCGGAGGGGGAGTAGGGAGCGCGTGTGAAGCCGACCAGCCGGGCTGGGGGGGGCGCGCACTCCTGCCTGCCGGCCGGCCCCTCCTCCTCCTGTGGGCTCTCTCCGGAGAGCTCTCTGAGCCCCACCTACCTCACAGGCGCTCTCTCACCCCCCAGGTGGCCAGCTGGGAGGTCTCCAGGCCCCACCGGGAGGTTGGCATCTGAGGGGGGCGCCACAAAGCGGCCTCGCCTAGGGCGCACAACCCCCTCGGGCCGGCCCTGATTGCAGAGAGGTGCCCTCTTGACTATCCCACCAATTAAAGACACTTGTTTGGTGGGTACACAAGAGAGGGCCTTTTCTGTGGTAGCCCCAACATTTTGAAACAACCTCCCCAGAGAGGTGTTCCTGGCCCCCCTCATTGTTGATCTTCAGGAGGCAATTGAAGACAGTTTTATTTATGACTGCATTTTTTTTTTTTTGGAATAAAAGATTTTTATTTTCCATTAATCACACAATATCCATCTTTTTCTCACTCAGTCAAAAATCCAATTTTCCCTCCCTCCCCCAAAAGGCTTCCCGCAATGCGTCTCCCTTATGTCACATATAATCAATAAGTTCAAGATAACATCATGTACTTAATATTGTTCTAAATATAGTAAATTATGTTTCACGTCCCAGTTCTTTTCTAAATATGTTTTAAAGTCACTCCATTCTTCAAAAAATTCCTGGTCTTCTTCATTATTCAATTTTCTAGTTATTTTGTCCATTTTGGCCATGAACAGAACTTTTT
>NW_015159733.1:354320-354867 GCF_001447785.1 Gekko japonicus
TTATCAAATACCAGAACAATGTCCTTTTTGTTACATTTAGTTCTTCCATTTTTAAACCTAAGAGCAGAATTTCAGGTGCTTTCTTAAAAGAACATTTTAAAATTTTTTGCATTTCACAGTGGACTTTTGTCCAAAAGTCCATAGCTTTTTCACATGTCCACCACATGTGATAAAATGAGCCCTCATGTTTTTTACACTTCCAACATTTACTAGACATATTCTGATTCATATTTGCGATTTTCTTAGGTGTCATGTACCATCTATACATCATTTTGTAACAGTTTTCTTTTACATTGGTACATATTGATAGTTTCATAGAGTTTTTCCACAAATATTCCCATGTTTCTATAGTTACTTCCTTATTCATATTAACTACCCATTTTATCATTTGCTCTTTTACAGATTCATCCTCCGTAAACCATTTCAACAGTATTTTATACATTTTAGAAACCATTTTCCTCCCCCCACTGTCCCAAACAGTTTCTACTTCGTTTCTATCTTCTCTAAAACCATAGTTTTTCTTATCCATTTTAAAAACATCATAAAT
>NW_015159733.1:355427-375402 GCF_001447785.1 Gekko japonicus
CAGTTATTTTCTGAAATAAGAGCGGTAATTCATGACAAGGATTTTCCACTATAAACATCACGTCATCTGCAAATGCTCTATATTTAAATTTATATCCCTTGTGTCTCAGTCCTGTAATTTCTCCATCTTCCTGTATCTTCCGTAATAAAACTTCCAACACCCAAATAAACAATAAAGGAGAGAGAGGGCAGCCTTGTCTTGTTCCTTTTTGTACTCTGAAGTGATCTGTTAGTTCTTTGTTTACATTCAGTTTAGCTTTTTGGTCTGAATAGATCGCTTCAATTATATTTTTTAAAGTGTTGCCCTACTTCAATTTTATCCATCAGTTGAAACATGAAGTCCCAATTCAAATTGTCAAACGCTTTCTCTGCATCCACGAACAAAAATGCTACCTCTTTTTCTGGGTGTTTTTCGTAATATTCAATTGCGTCCATTACCATTCTTATGTTGTCTCTTATCTATCTATTTGGTAAAAAACCCGCTTGTTCTTCAGATATCACCACTTGTAAATAATTCTTTAACCCTCTCTGTATAACTTTAGCAAAAATCTTATAATCATTGTTTAAAAGCTAAATCGGTCTATAGTTCTTAACGTTCGTTAGGTCTTGTCCTTCTTTCGGTATCAGTGAAATGATCGCTTCTTTCCATGTGTCAGGCACTGTCTTGTTTTCTGTTTATGACTGCATTTTTAATGTTTTAGCTTTTATTATTGGCAGTCCTAATTGAAGTTTTTAATCAGTGACTTTTATAGGTTTTATCATTGTTGTTTTTGTTGTGTTTTTATAATGTTTTGTTTATATTGTAAACTGCCTTTAGTTCCTCAAGGGAGAAAGGCAGCTAACAAATGTTCTAAATAAAGAAAAAAAAATAATATATGGAACAAAACAAATACAGTTTATCCTATTTTAAATGTTGTTGTTGTTGTTAGCCATTCAGTCATGTCTGACTTTAAATGTATCCACTCTAAAGTCTGTAATGCCACTGCAGAAATAGAAAGGTACTCCATTTCCTACTCCCTATTGGGTTTTGCCCTGACCTGTATGGCCAGGCTTGCCCCATTTTGTCCGATCGTGGAAGCTAAGCAGGGTTGGTCCTGGTCAGTACTTGGATGGGGGACCACGGAGGAACTCCAGGGTTGCTATGCTGCAGAGGCAGGCAATCATGGCAAACCACTTCCAAATGTCTCTTGCCTTGGAAACTCTATGAGGTTGCCATAAGTTGGCTGCCATTTGATGACAAAAAAACCCAAAAACAAAAACTATGCCTTAACACTGAGGAATGATAAGGATGCAGCAAATGATTGCAGAGCCAGGCACAAATTTTGTTGTTTCCCAAAGCCATGAAACCAAATGCAGAACCCACATTTTACAGATTAACCCAAGTTTTTACTTCACATTGTAAATTTGTCACTATGGTACATACACTTCCTGAGCTATCGCATCTGATGATGATGTTCTCTTTTAGATATTTTCTTTCTAGTTGGGACATGTAAGCACTAGCTGTACTATCATTCCTTCACATTGGATTAGAAGTGTGATTTGTTTCAAGATTTCCAGATTTCCTCAAGGGAATTGGCTGTAATTTCCACTCAAAATTATGAGGTATGGGTAAGTCTTTGTCCTGTCTGCTCTCATTGAACTTTGTATTGTGGGCTGATACAGGGAACATTTATGCAGCTGTACACAGAAATCCATACATTCCATTCCAAACTAGGTGTGGATTTTTAAAAATACTGTTCCACAGCTCCTTGCTGCCCCTCTCCAACTGAAGCCCAAAATGCTGCTGCTGGAGGACAGAGGATCTACTCCTCATGAACAACATGGTGGGGGGAGGAGTTGGAACTGTGCAGCGGGAGGAGGGAAATCAGCAAAAGTCAGCCACCTAATAAACGGAAATCCTCCATGGGATCCAACCCTTTATTAGTGACCTTGAGCTGCCTTAAAACAATTAATCAAAAACTCATTCTTGCAGCACTTCCATGCACAATATTTTAGTTTTCACTTGTTTCAGTCTCCTCTCCTATCAGCTCTCCGTACAATGTTAATTTTATAGAGTAAGCATTAAGATTTGCTCAAATCAGCCTAATAAATCTGGACCTGAATTAAGAGCTTAGCACCAGTTGACAGTGACTAGAATGGGGTCCCCAGTTCGGTGCCCTCGTGGTGCTTGCTGACACCTTTCCTGGAGCCCACCAAGTGATTTTAGAAACCTGGGTGGGGCCAGGTAGATTTTTGCCTAGCTGGGCTTCTGACTGGCTGTGGAGATTTTTTAAAAAGTTGTTGCCATCACAGCACAAGGATCTTCACGGTGTGACTGAAAATAAGCTGTGTCTTTGCAAGAAAATATTTTAAAACTATGTTAATTTTAAAAGGAACCCTTTTGCCAGAAATGTTGAAGAGTTACTATTAGAGTCATGCATAACCTTACTCCTTGACATTTTTGTGGTAACCATGTTGCATACTTGCCACTATGCGTCAGAGTGCCAACAGTGTCCGCAGGCCCCCAAAGTTTGGGCACCCCTATGCTAGACAGTGGTTTCCTTGAGGCATAATGTGAAAATACTGTGTCAGCTGTGCTTAGATCTCAGTTTACCACAGCAAGGTAAAAGGTAAAGGTTCCCTTGCTCGAAAGCCGGTCGAATCTGACTCTAGGGTTGCGGTGCTCATCTCTGTTTCAAAGCCGAAGAGCCAGCGCTGTCCGAAGACGTTTCTGTGGTCATGTGGCCGGCATGACTAAACCCCAAGGCGCACGGAACGCTGTTACCTTCCCACCAAAGTGGTACCTGTTTATCTACTTGCAATTTCTTGCTTTCGAACTGCTAGGTTGGCAGGAGCTGGAACTAGAGTTGGGAGCTCACTCCATCATGCGGCACCCAGGTCTCGAACTGCTCAACTACTGACCTTCCACAGCCTGCAGTTCAGCGTCTTAACCACTTGAGCCACCGCAGGTCCTTTTACCACAGCAAAAAAGAAAAGAAAAAGTTTTGGAAGCTGAGCCAAACTGTAGCACTGTAAAACATGTCTGTGGAGGATAAACATTTGGGTTTAAGTTATATGGGTGGGACTTGACAAAGCTGCTCTAATACACACCCAGAAGAGATTCAAGTCCCAATGCTCAATGGGTCAGTTCTGATGTAACTCACAATCATGGTTTATTTTAACTATGGTTAGTTTGGGACATCAGCATGACTTAGGGCTTTGTTGGGACAGAAGCAGAAACAGCTTGCTGTGCTGGACAACACCCACCTTTCTATGTTTTCCTGAAACCCTTGGAATCACTCCGTACAGCCAGACAGGCTATCTACCATTTTACTGTTATGGCTTTATGGTTAAACTGTGAAAACTCACATGACTCAGGTCTACACTGGGTTCACTTCTGCAAATACCCATGGTGGAATGATCACCATTAACAAGAAGGTGGTTATTCATAGGAAGTGAAGGCGAAGGCACTGCTTTGAGGGCACTTTGTGACACCAGAACAAAAGTTGCCCCGGAAAATGGCAGCAAACAATGTGTGGGTGTGTTTAATAGGCTTTGTAAAATCCTGGACAAAAAAAATATATGGACTAGCCTCCTCCCCCTTGTACATAAATGCATGTCCAAATCTTTATGGGAGAATCTGGATAATGCTTAGTTACTCAACTGGAATTGGGGGGGGGGGGGCTGTGAAGCTCTGTAATGTAATAGAGGGCTCCAAATGCCAGATTTGAGAAGGTTTGGAGGATTAATACTATTTTCTAGTCCTAGGGTTACCATATTTTGAAAGCACAAAAGAGGACATATTTCCCAACTGACTAATTCAAACAACTGATCACTATGACAAACCTCATTTTAAATACTATTTAAGCTTTGATAATTGGTACTACTAGGAATGTTCCTAACCTTTCAACCCAAAAACAGGACATTTTCATCAGTGTTTTTTTTTTTAAAAGAGTCCCAAAGAGGAAGGACACACACCAAAAAGAGGACATGTCCTCTAAAAAGAGGACATCTGGTAGCCCTAGCTAGTCCCAAATGTTGGACCTTGCAGCTGATTTTGCATGAAGGACCTTTGTTTGTCTTGTTTCAGTTGCCATCCAAGTTAGACAAGGAGGTACTAGAGGTGGGATTCTTATCATTTTTATAACATTTAGATCTTTTAAGAGTGCCACTTAGTACAGGGCACTTACCAAAAAAAAGCAGCCCAGCAAGGCTGATGAGAACAAATCTACATGGTTGTTTGTTTTATTGAATAAACAGTCCAAATCAGAATGTACAAACAAGAGTTCATATTACTTTTTGCAGTGGTTTACAGATTTTAAGGACTGCATACATTGGAACGTTGTTGTATGGGTTTCCACTTTCTCACCTCTCCCCTCCTGCTGCAGCCCAACATGTCTCCTGAAATGCCTGTTCATGGTTAGCAGTGTTTTGGGGAGCACTTAGTACTGCAGTGGGGGGGGGGGAGAGATGCAAAAGTAATGCTCCACAGGCAAAAGTGCTGCCATCCGTGGAAATGCAAGGGTGGACCCAAGCCAAAGTGTGTTCCCTACCCCTGAGGAACTCAAGTCAAAGAACTGAGGACTTGTTCAGTCCTCTATCACTATGTTCATAATTCCTGTTCAAGCAAAGCTTTTTCCAGGCCATGAGGGGCTTCTCCACCATGCTCAAGGATGAAAACCTGGAAACTGTATAGGCTCATTGTGACTCCTTTGAAACACATTTTGAGAAATGGCTTACACCTGTCTTCTGTCTTCTTGGTGCTTGGGGGGGGGGGTCAACAGTGGGAGGGCTTCTAATGTCCTGGCCCCACTTGGTGGACCTCCTGATGGCACTGGTATTTCTGGCCACTGTGTGATACAGAGTGTTGGGCTGGATGGGCCTTTGGCCTGATCCAACATTGGCGTCTCTGATGTTCTTATGTTCCCTGCCACTATCACAATTGTGTCTTTCATTTGAAGATGCTATTGGACTACAGTCTGCTCCTAGTTGTGTGTGGATGACTTTCAGCTGGTGAAGCCTGCTGAAGTGGACAAGGTGCTGATGAGTGAGCAGCTCAAGCCTCGTTTAGCAGTTGATAGTACCTAGCTGGGTTAGGTTCTTCAGTAGGGTTCAAGATGTAATCATCATAGTCCAGAAATCATGAAACCACTCCCTGATGAAGGCATCCCTAGACCCAAATGACCTGAATAATTAGTGTCCAGTGGCCAACATCCCATTGTCAAGCAAGGTGCCTGAACAGATGGTGGCTTTGCGGCTTCTGGAAATCTTGAAGAGATGGATGGTTTCAATCCGGACTGACATGTTTATGAGGGAAATGGGCTGGGTCAACCCAACAATATTCACTGGGAAAAGTGAAATGAGGTGTACATCCCTATTGATCCTGGTGGACCTCCAAGTAGCCCGTGATTTGAAGAGGATAGATAGGTTGGCAGTGTGGGGGGGGCACCATGGCATTTGTGCTTCCATCTCCCAGAGGTCTCCTTTGTCCCCCGTGCCATTTAATATCTCCATGAAACCAGCGAGGAGAGACTGTCCATGGATTTGGAGTCAGATGCCGGCAAAACACAGATGACACCCAGCTCTGTTTCTCATCAATAGCTGGAGAGGTGGGTCTGTGGAAGGTGCCTGGTGAAGGTAATGGGACTGGATAAGGGATGAAGCAGAGCTCGAGCTTTGTATACATTTACTTTTCTGCCGTACTAGGTATAGGTCAAGTATCAGTTTACGTCAAGTATCAGTGCTCCAAAATGATTTCCTTATACCACACTTCTCAGTTTAATAGATAAAGAAGAAACACAGAGAAAAGTAAAAACAGGAGGCAAGAGGAGAGGAGGGAAATAATTTGATTGAGGAGGGAAACAAAGAAGACAAGGAACAAAGCACACACAGAAGAAAACATTTTCCAAAGGCACAAATGTTACAGGGGGGAAATGCTTTCTTTCCCCTTGACTGACACTAGCCTATCTATTCCCACTTCACCCTGTAGAAAAGGTTAAAAATAACTTTTACTTCCATTTACATACTGTTACATATGTAGCAGAAATTTTGTACATGGAAAAGTTTAGATGAATGGCTTTGGAGGAAACCAAACCAAATGAAAGCAGACTTTAAACATTTGCTGCACTTTGGAGTTTCATTTGTCAACAGGGATCTCACGATTTCTGTAGTACTTACTTTGAAACAAGCCAAGATTAGCTTCCCGGAGATTTGATTAATAACTATACTTAGAACAACACATAATACTTACACAGGATCAGAAGAGATTAAACAGAGTGCACATAGGGCTGGATTAAATCAACATGGCACATTTTCTGAGTAGGTAATGTGAAACACATTGAGTAATTTGGGATTGTTTCAGGGTTTTTTATTTTTAAAGAATTGCCTCAGATTGTTGGCTGTTTTAGATTAAGTACTGCAGAACAGGTACAATGATCAGAAAACTAATGGTAGAACTACACAATCACGAAAGTTTATGGAAGAAACAGCTAGAATTATACCACTTCTGAGAGTTTGGTGAAGGGGTTGGCTAAACACACATCTCATGCAAGACTGCAGAAAGTCAGAATCTGCTCCCCCCCCCCTTCATGAGGCAACTAATGGCTGTTATTTTCCATTGAACTCTAGGAAACTAAAAAGGTATGGCTCATTTCTATTCTGCTTTGACCCATGTGCCTCTTTTCAGGTACATTGTGAAATGAAGTTTAAAAAAAGGAACAGTTGGCATGTTCAATGCACTGAACAGGCAAAGTACAAGTGTTGGAAAAGTAAATATAGTTAGCCTAGTGGACAGACCTTGGACCACTACTTGAGTCGATAACTTATTAAATCTCCTTTTTCCTACAATGAACTTTGGTTCCTTACTAAGTTGGTGGCTGATGCAACACAGAGGTTTTGAATCTATAAAAGCCAGGCAAGACAGCTGGGAAACTATGTTCAGGAATTCCAGTAGCTTCTGGGAAACACACTGACCAGGGGAAAGCTATCCAAAGATCATGCAGTACTTGAAAATTGCAGCAGTCGTCTTAGTTTGTTCAGTCCTGCTTTCTCAGGTAAGAACAGAAAGAAGAACTCACTGCTGCATTTGCATTGCGAGTTAGCAAAATGATGGTTTGAGTGTTATTTGTGTGACTTGTTGCATTTCAGTAGTTCTGAGAAATGATTAGCAACTACTGTCTTCCAGTTACTGGAGTATTAAGATACCAAAGAAGGCAAAGATTGCAGCCCTAGCATAACCATTTGAGTAGTTATCCTATATATACAAAAGGCAAACCATGTTGCCCATGACTCACGTTTGACACGTTGCACCTTGGGAGTTATAGTTCTCGGCTGGCCTTACTGCAACCATAGCAAAGGGAATTAGAAAGGGTAAGTAATCAGCCGGTGTTAAAGGGGAAGCAGCTTTGGAATTGAAAGGGGTTGGGGGAAAAAAAATCCTGAATGCATCTCCAGCAGCTGGAGGTCAGTTCAGTGTGCATGACCATGAAAGCTTATACCTAGAATTAAACTTTGTTGGTCTTAAAGGTGCCACTGGACTCAAACTTTGTTCTGGAAATCAGTTGTGCTGGCTTGCAGCAAGCCCCTGGTTCCAACAATGGGCATCAATCTCTGGGGATTTCTGCAGCATTGGGAGAAGGGAGAAGAGCTGCAGATGGTATGGCTGAGTACAGGAGGAAGCATTTGTTTGCTTTCAAAATCGGGGAGGAGGAGAAATCCACCCCTTGCCCACCCTGCAAGCCCGTGTGGTGCCTACAAAATGGAAATAGGTGAGCTGGCCCCAACGTTAGCCCTAATAATTGTGTGTGAGAGAGACACACACTACATCACCCAATCAGTGAATAAATACAATGAGCTCTAGAAAGAGGCTCTGTTGGGGGTGGGGAGGGAGTGAATGCCAAATGTTGGGGGGTGGGGAGACAGCAAGGATGGGGGGGAGCTGGGGCACTCACCCAGAGCCTCTTTCTAGAGCTCGTTGTAATTATTCCCACAATGGGCCTTATCCTAGTTTATTCATAATCGGCAAACTACCTGTCATTACAAGGTACATGTGTGCAAAAGGGTACTCTCAGGGCTTTTTTTTCCTGGGGGAATGTGCCAGAACGGAGTTCCAGAATCTCTTTGACAAAATTCTTTTTAAAATGTTTAAAAGTTCATGAGTTTTTAGCATACAGACTGAAAGCTTCATTTCCTTCTTGAGAGTTCCAGCACCTTTTTTTCAAAACGACAACCAAAAAACAGCCCCAAGTACTTTTATATTTTCAAGACTCCCTTCTGCAAACTGACACAGGTTGCACTCCTTTGCAGAATCTGGGATCTGCTGCAGTGGGTTGGATCCCCGTTTCAGGAGTGGAAGCTGAGTTTTGACCTCAGTATACTCTCAGCCCCATGCACAGCACAGCACTTTTTCCCATATAAGTGACTGGTTATATGGGAGGTTGGGGGGAGGGGAAAGAAGCACTCTAGGCCACAGCTGTAGTGAAGCTTACCCTGTGGATATTAGTTTATTTCCCACTGGCTTAGATAAATTGTACAGAAGCAGTTAAGAATTGGGTGGATCCAACTATTCTCCAAGGAGCCTTCCTGCTATTTCATTGGCTCTTCTGTTTTTATTGGAAACTGTTCAGTGCAGTTGGGAAGAAAGGAGTACGAGCCACCGCAATACTTTCCATACAGAAATACTGTTGAGGGTAGGAGTCTGAAGGCCTTCAAAAGGCTTAATAGCTAAATGTGTCCATAGTATGTGTAATGGCCACATTACACTTGTTTTTCAGACACACTGTGCTGCATTACATCCACAAAGTTCTGTGCTGACGAGGCTTAAGAGAATGACACCTTTCTGGAGAGGAGTCACAAGGCCAGTTGGAGCATCATGCAGGGATGATAGTGAATGCTTCAGTAGACTATGCAGGTAATATCCTCCTCCTTTGAAACAAAGCACCTGTGTTTCATACAGAACAGGGCAGCCAAGCTTCTATTCAGATATGTCTTCTGTGAGAAAACTAGCCTAGTCATCTTGGATATAAAGATGCACTTAATGCCCCTTGAAAAAATTAGTTTGACTTGATTAAAAGTGGCAAGAAAACAGCCGCCCAGGTTAATAGATGTACCAAATCTAGAACACGTTCTTTGTGAAATTTTCTATTCATAAAGTATCCTCATTACCCTCACTATTTTGATTGCTTGCATTACATTTCCCAAATATTTGTCAGATCTCTTATTGGGAAATTAATTAGGCTGAAGACACTAAACACAGTTGGCTTTTACTGACCAGCTGCTAAAAATTTCCTATTACCTACAATCACCATCAAAGCGGGAAAAATACTCATTACAGATTTGCAAATCTAAATATTAAATCCAAGGAACCACCCTGTGACAATGAGACAATGGTGTGTTTATTGCCCTTTCCCAAAGGGAACAATCAGTGCTTTAGGTGAAAGGCTTGTACAAGTTTGCTTTCATATGGTAGTGTTCAATGAAAACTTTCTGTTTGTGGGGGGTACATGTTTAAGAAAATGTAAACTGACTACTATTCTTTTGCAGGAGTAAACGCTGTTCTGTAACAATATCGGAAGAATGATTCTTCACTATGGAAAAGAAAATGCTGTTGCTTTCACTGACAATGTTCCTGTTTATTTATTATTACCGCCTTAGAACCACTGTATATATTTAATGTTTTTTAATTCAAACCTCTGTTTGAACAGATGTATATATACTTGCTAGAAGCTGTTTTAGGTTATACCTCTGTGTGCTTTTAGCTAAGCTGAAATAGCTTAAATTGATCTTCTTTTTTTATACTTTGTATTTCATTTTTTACCAAGACATTAAAGATCTGTTTAAGCAATTATTTTTCTTGTATATAATCAGCCAACTGGAAAAGCCATGTGAAGATGAATTGAAAATGCTTGGACTGCAGCTGGACTATAAGATCTTGACCATTTTGAAGTAATTAAGGGAACAGTATCAGGTTTTGACTGTGTCCCATCTTCTACAAAGCTAGCAGTTTGCAAGGAACCAGCTAATACTGTGAGCCAGCAAGAGCACACACCTCAACACTAACATTGATTGAAAGAGATGAGCAAAGATCATTTATAGCTTTCAGACATTCACTGTGTGGCAGAGTAATGCTGCAATCAGCTTGACAGAATAGTGGAACAGAAACACAAAGTGTGTGTATCCCCCCCACCCCGAACACAGTACTGACCATTCCACCCCTCAGAGTGCATGTTTTCCTGACTAGATTTCCCTATGGGAAAGCCTATTTATAAAGAATTAATTCAAGCACTGCACTTATAAAGTTTAATACAGAAAATCTATTTGATATTTATTAAACTTAGTTTCTCCAGTTACAGTTTTGCATTGTACAAAGCATTTTAATGACACAGTAGTTAAAAAGATCTTTACAAATTGAAATGTGATACCCTTTTCTCCAAATATTTAATTGCCATAAATTTGTTTAAAAATACACATTAAACGCATATTTCAGACACTAAACTTTCTATAATCTCAATACCACAAAATACATAGAATATACTATACAGATGTGGAAAAAAATCTAGTTAGTATATAATACTTTGCTCACCATTAACATACGTGAAATGCACATACTGACTTAGAAATCCTAATTTGGAGCCCCAAAGTACCCTTTTGAAATTTCAAATGTATTGCAAAGGAAAAAAAATCACAGTTTTCTTTTAAGTTTAGTTTTGGTTGAAAACAGATGACTAAATATGTTGGTAAGTTACAAAACATATAAGACATGGACATGTCATGTACAAAGCATACGACAGTGAGCCATCCTGCCAGTCATGATCAGTACCAAGCTGCATGTTCAACATGGTTTTTTTCACTGATAAGTTACAAGTAAAAAAGAACCTCCCCCCATCCCACTTCTAAAGTTTACCCTCCCCTCCAAAAGAAAAGAAAAATCTTCTTTACCAAATAATTTCAAATAAGATAAAGGGATTTTTAATAAATATATAAGCACTTTATCCTCCATATACAAAACTTCTTAAAACCATTTAAAAGGGGAACCAGATACAAATGTCAGCGACTGTGCTCACAGAAGCCAAGTTCTCGGAGATTTTAATGCAACCATTTCAAAACAGAAAGGGAACATTTTTAGTCCAATCTGCCAGAATCCGTTCAGTCAGTTACATTACCAGGTACAAATGTTTTGCCAATGCATTTACAGACAGAAATGAGGAGTGAAGTTACTATTGCCCATTATCTGAGTTAAAACAGTTGGTTCAGATGTCTGCACCCAAATCCTTTCAGCTCAGATGTACTGGCAAGATCTAAAATCTATCATTTGCAGGGGGGTGGGGGGTGGGGAGGCATTTGTATCAATGTCTGAACTTTCCATGATAGTCTCAACCCAGTGAAAATCTTCTAGTGGCCCATCACTGCTACATTAAAGTGACAAACACCCAAGAATAATCCAAAACAATACTCAGTACTGTTAAGCTGTATTTCTCTTTCTTGGAAATTCTCTCAGGAAAGGACAAATTCATAATAGAGATCACTAATAAAAGCTTTGGCTACACTTTGTTGAGATATCCAACATTAACAGTTAATGAAAACCCACAATTTTCTGCAATACTGCTTCCACTTAATTTAAAGTCATTTAGTCCTTGATCCAAATATTTATGAAATATTTGCCATTTAGGACTCTACCAAATAGTTTGGATGTGGTTTACTCCTCTATGGATAAAATGTATTCAAGATTGACTTGCTCAGGTTCATCTAAACCACTTCAGGGGAAAATACTGCAGATTTTACAGTGCAGGGAAAACTATATATACACCAAAAGGTAGTCTTTCCCTTTAGATGCCAAATTTGGCAAACAGTTATCTTCTGAAAGCTGTGTTTTACTTGCACTTGGGCAAGCATTCAGTTACATCCATAGACTCTACACATGCAGTGGCTGATCATAACACACATTACAGGGGTAATTTTGTATAAAATCACAGCATTTAAGCCTCATTGCTCTAGAATAAACTCATAGCACTCCTGCATAATATGAAAAATTTATCACCACCACCAAAATGAGGATGGCTCAGCAGTCAATAAATATATCAATATAGTCAGCTGCACTATAATCTAACACAAGTATAACAAACTTTGGACAGATCAGAGTTCATTCATCTATATATGCATGTAGATATATGTATTAGAAACATGTACATTACAAATTGCATACTACTGTCAAAGATCAAGAGCCATTAGCTCTGCTTTGCAGCCAAGAGATTTAAATCACACTGAACATGTGGGTCATCTCAGTCTGGTACCCTGAATGTTCAATATAAGATACAAAATGAAGTAGCCAAGTGTCTACAAGTCCATGATTCCTTGGGACCTGCCATCAGAATTTTGTTTGAGTTTGGGATGCATGTAATTTCCACTTCACCCCCAACCCACAGATTAAACGTCTGTAGCTTTTTGTGCTGCACTCTTTCACACCCACTGCCAGCAGCCTGGTGGAATGTCCACAAAACTTCACTGGTGGATCTCACACCATGTTCATGATTTGCTCTCCTATGACCCTGCAAGGCTGTTGGAAAATTCAACATTACTTGAATGCCTGAGCAAGCTTAGTCTGACCATTAAGCCATATTTAAAGGCTCACCACTGGGATGAACTACAAACACTGATATGTGTAACACACAATCATTAACCCCCTTATATTTAATAATGCAATGTTTTCAAAATGAAGACAATAGCAAAATTATGACAGTGCTCAAGAGATACGCATATGCATTGCAGCACAATTCTATGTATGTCTACTTGGAAGCAAGCCATATTATGTTCCATGGGGCTTACTCCCAGGTAAGTGCATTATCAGCATTGCAGCCTTAGGTTGTTCACTTGCTTTTGGAAATAAAATTATAAGCTTAGGACAATTTCACTGAAGTATTAAAAAACTTTGGCAAAATATTCATGTACTTCAAGAAAAAGGGACTTCAGAGAACAACATTAGATGGCCTTTTGATATAATTGACTCCAATATAACTGATTAAAAACTACTAGGAAGCAAAAGTACTACTCATTTATTTAGAGCACACAGATAATAGCTCAGGAGGGTACGTATTGGAACAGATAGTGTATGCTGCCTTAGGTCCACAATCAAAGTAGAGAGGAATTGGTAGTATTAAACACATCCATATTAAAAGATTCATCTGGAGAAGCTATTTTCCCTTTAAATGCTAACGTGTGACTATGGACTTGAGTTTTAAAACAGGATTCTTTCAAAACAAAAGGTGGTGGTGGTGGGGAGACAGACGTTCACGCTGACAGTAATAGTAACTGGATACAAAAGCAAGCCAAACCACACTGCAGATCACTGCAGCACTACAAGTAGAGCTTATATAATCCAGCTCTTAAAAGTGTAGACGCTTCAACATGACAGTATGCCAGACACTTCTGAACATTAAGAAAAAAGTAACTACCCAATGAATTTGAGCTAGAATATATGGGCTGTACCCTCCTGGGGTCAAGGTACAGGAAAATACACCTGCTTTAAAACTACTTCAGACATAAAGTCTAGAACTCTCCCAGTCTATGAATGCAGTGAACTGTGTGTCAGGGGAGCAATTAAAAGTTCATGTGGCAGCCTGTGTGCACACACTGACCCTAAAGACCCATTTAAATATAGATATTTGGATTTACTCATCATGGAACACATGAAGTTGCCTTATACTGAGTCAGACCAATGGTCCATCAAGGTCAGTATCGTCTACCTTGACTAGCAGTGGCTCTCCGGGGTCTTAGGCTGAGGTCCAATTCTTTTAATTGGAGATGCCTCGGATTGAACCTGGGACCTTCTGCATGCCAAGCAGATACTCCTCCACTGAGCCACAGCCCCTCCTCTCAGTTTTCAACGAAGCCTTAGACTTCACATAGCAAATGTTTATAGAGTGAACACTCTTTAATTTATGATGCAATGTGCAATATGAAGCTGCCTTATACCTTTGTCCATTTAACAGAGTATTGTCTACTCTGACTGGCAGCAGCTCTCCAGTAAAGAAATGTCTTTCTAGTTTAACTGGAGATGCTATAGACTAAACTTGGAACATTCTGCATGCAAAGCATGTGTCCTACCATAAGCTGTGACCCCTCCTCCTCTTTCTGCACACACAGTCAGAATAGATATGACTTGTTATCGACTGGCTCATGGCATTCTAATGAGTAGAGTGCAACACTAAACAGTAGCGTTGCTAGCCTCCAGATGGGGGCTGGATATCTCCTGGAATTACAACCCATCCCCAGACTACAGAGAGTCTGAAAAAAATGGCAGCTTTGGAGGTTGGACTCTATGGCATTAGCCCCCGCTGAGGTCCTTCCCCTCCTCAAACGCTGTTCTTCCCAGGCTCCACCCCCAAATCTCCAGGAATCCCCCCACTCCAGAATTGGCAATCTTGGTGAATAGTATTAATGATTATGAATACAGACCCAAAGATTGCCGATTTCAAATGAATCTATTTCAAGTTTGGCGGTATGAATTTGTGCATCCCTGGAAGTAAAGAACACATCAGAATACAAGGCCTTGAAGTTACTGTGAGTAATGAAGCTTCTCAACATCCCAAGGACACATCCGCAATATTAATTAATGTAGAATTCTATTCCTTCTTTCAAAGGTCGCCATCATTTTGGCACATTAGCTACACAGCTAGACATAAATTTAGTGCAATCATTTTCTTGAACATGCACGTTCATATCTGGGACAGGATTCGGGGACAAGGGCAGGTAAAGCAGCATTCCACAGTCCCACATTGAAGGGGTTCAGAGTTTGACTCTAAAAGACAACCAAGATGTATTGTCAACGAATGACAGCCACTAGTATTAGGGAAAAGGAAGTGGAATTTTAGTAAAGTACTGAAGGAGACCAACTGGACACAATATACTGGGCCCTACATGTAAAACCTCTTGTAAACAGTACTCAAAATCTTCATCTAAAAAGGCATAAGGCACACCAGACTTGATAGGGACAGTAAGATATTTTTTTTTAACCTCAGACAAGCACCTTCTATGGAAAGGTACTTTGGTTAGAAACCTTAAAGCAGTCACTTAGAATTCCATGCATGATTCTTGCTGATCACAGTTATTTCTTTTTAACATTAATAAACTATTATCTTCAAAAACATTTAACGTTAATGACAATGTAAAAACAATGGGAATAAAGCCAATATTTTAAGTGAACCGGAAAGAACAGTTTACAACCTCCCTGTAATCATAGGCCTACTCTCTACCCCATGTTGCCCACTGCGTACTCATGTTTAAGAGAAGACACAGATCTTAGTCACTGTTCATGTTTTCTGGTTAAGCGCTGGAAATGAGATAAGCATTGGTTCGATGTAAGCATTAAAGTTAGTGGCTTCAGTGTCTAAAAATGACAAGCAAGGAAATAAATAGGCTGCACAAAGCATAAGATTGTCCATTTGAAACAATTTCTAGTCCACACCTGGAGACTGAAGCTCAATGTGACCCACATCACTTTGATATTGCATTAAATGCAACTTCCTGTAATGTTTTGTGATTGTTAGTGTTAAGACATGAGTTTTGAAACTAATTTTCCATACAGCCTTATATTTCATTTCAATGTGATGGCTTAATGTATAGAAGAATATCCTTGAAACTTTTGCACAATAGTGAAACTGTGGCTGTCATTTAGGGGTTGAGTCAGATATTCATGAAAATGTGTCCCTATACTTTAGAATCTATCAACCCTTATTTCTTTTACAATCTCTACCACCACAAGACATTACAGAATAACAAACTTCACAAAATACTTAAATAAAGTGTCTACACTTAATCTCCTCTACGTACTTAATAGGGGAAATTTATAGGAACACACAGCTAAGTCTTTACAGCCCCAAACAGAGCTTTTAAAAACAAATTAAAATAAATAAGTTTTAAACAGATCTGTTAGACATAACCACTAGAATTTCAATCCAATTGTAGATCAATGAATCCATATTATATTAAAATGTTGCAGAGGTTAAAATATTTTAAATATCTTTAAAAGGGGACCACTGGAAAAAAGTTCATATTGACATGATTCGAGTTCTCACACACATGATGCTGGGAGACATATGAAAGCATTCCTTAATCTTGTTTTCCACTAAGCAATGCATTATGGCAGTCTTCCTTATTGTTATGACACAGTGTTGAAAAAAAATCAGAGGCAGCAAGAAAAGTATCTTCTATGTTTAAGATTTCTGCAGTCCAGGTATCACTTGGCATCTGAACGCAACCAATGTAGTCCCTGTCTGGTGTAACGTACTAGCTCTGTCATGAGACTTGCATTAAAGATCAAAGGGCCCATAACTTTATCCAGCTCTGCGAAGAATTCTATGGAGAACCAGAAACAACAGGAATGATACACACATTTCCACATATCTCCTGACAGGAAATTGATAAAGAATTTATGATCGATTGTGCTATGCTGATTTGAGAGGGCTGAAAAATGTTATGACACAAAGAGATTAAGAGCACCTTCTAAAGACACAGAAATTTCTGTACTGCCATTTAAGTTGGCTCATGATATTATTCTTCATTACACATTATTCTTGATTACAAATGTCAAATGCCACATACTGGAAAACTCTCACCACTCAAGGATCAAACCTTAAATTCTGAAGCAATATATTATTAAATATATTGCATTTCATAATCCAGATAGGCAAGCAGTTTGTCTACCCTGTGGTCAATGAGCCACATGTGGAAATTCAGTAATTTCTTTTCCAGCTAAGGGAGGGGAGAGAAGCAACTCTTAGTACTATACATTCTATTTAAATTATTTTTTCTAGCCAAATACAAAAATGCTTCAGACTGCGTAGGGGCAACAAATCCAAATTTAACAGATGCCCAAACAACCTGAGAAACTTTGCTCCAAAGTTACTCTGGGAATCTGGTAATTTTTATAGGGGTGGCTAGAAAAATTTGTTGCAAAATAAACTCTGCACTTTAAAAACAGCAATTTCCAAAAAATATCCAAAACTGGAAAGAAAGGGGGAAAAAAGTCTAAACTTCTGCAGGCTTGACCTTATGCATTAGTTTCAGATATGGGCAAGATTCTTTGGTACTGAGATAGTTTACTGTAATTCATAATTGTGCATGGGGAGGATGTGATGTACATGGGATGTGATGTACATGGGTCTTGAGATCAGAGGATACAGCTGACAGATATAACAAAATGTACAGAACTTGGGTGCAAGGATCTACAGGATCTTCCCCACCCCCCCCCCCCCCAAGCCATTTCTGATCCCAGGAAAGTTTATTCCTGGGTTTAAGGGACTTGTGTTTACTAACTGCACTGGCTGGGCAGATGCAGTGGGTGAGGGAAGAGAGCTAATTCAAATCTTTTCCTTCCATTGGCAGAGCTCCACTCATGCAAAAGGCAAAAAGGGTGATCTCGACTCCTTCCCACTCCCCACAGGTGCAGGTATTAGTACAAATCCCTCAAGCCCAGAAATAAACTCTCTGGGGACTGGAAATAACTGGGGGGATGAGAGGAATAGAAAAGATCCTGGACTGTCAGTACTTCCTGGTGGCGGTTTGCAGGATCCAAACCACTGCAATGCTTGAAAATGAAATTGGGGGGGGGGGAATGTGATGATATATTGAAATATCTAGGTCTACAAATGTGACGAAATCCAGTAGATTGAAAAATAATGCTGTAAAGTCTTACCCTTTTGCTCTCTGGCAAGCTGATCTGCTTGGTCCCAAATTTCAGTGGCATACAGAAAATTAGAAGTAACCTGGACATAGCTGGCTGCCATCTGGTGGATTCTCTGTGGAATAGTCACTGAAGAAGTGCTCCCTGAAGGGTTCGTTGACCCTGAAGAGTAGCTTCCAGAATTCCCCGGAGACAATTTCGGAGAGACTGGAGACGGCATGCTCCCTGGTTTGCTAGTAAGTAAAAACATAAGTACACATCTTGCTTGCTATGTCCTGCATTAACGCAAGGCAGAAAATGTGGTCATAGTTTTTGTTCCAGCATGTGAAAACTGCATCCAGATATTAGTTATGCATATACTGGATACATGCAAGAAACTAAGACAGTAAGGTTCTCCCATTTGTATCCCCATCTACATGATCTGAATTTGTCAGTGGAGCTCTGCTGATGTGATAGAACTTTCTTACCTTACACCCTCCCATGAAGGTTCTCAAAATGCTGCTTGGGGGGAGGGGGGGGCAGGAGACCCTTAGGAACAACAAGGACAGGCAAAGTAGGGACTCAAAATACGAGGGATGAATCGTTATCAAACTTACTCTTTCAAAGGGGTATGTGTGAAATTTATAAATGTTTAGATAATCTCAAACCAGTTCAAATGTGATTACTGCAATACATAAACCCTTACAGAATATGAAGAATGCATAAACCACAGCTTGCTTGGTTTTGTTTTGTTTTTTACTGTCACATGAAACAATATAATCCAATGCTTAATAGATGCTTACCTTCCCATACCAGGTGATGGAGCTTGAGAATTATTATAAGAATTCTGTTTAGGAACAAGAAAATTACAAGTTTTTAATAGACTGCTGAATTGTTTGATAAAACCTGGGGAAAATGATAAAGTCACGAAGTGCTTTAAAGTTGGGGCAAATAAAAAAGGAGGGGGGAAAGTAACAGAAAAGAATGAAGTAGAATCTGGGCAAGACTGAACAATAATTGGAAACTGTCGCTATGAAAACTCGCAACAAGATCTGGTAACTAAGTAGCAACACAGAAAGTGTGCCTAAATACTGGTTAATGTTAGGGTAGTATTAATTTTCCTGCTATTGTTGCCAGCCTAGTACATTGCTGAGCTAGCTTCTTGCACACGCAGTGCGATTGAGTTAGTTGTAGAGAGTCACAGCTCTTATTTTTCCCCCCATAGCTGAAGTATATATCTAGAAAAGGCACATGAAAATGTTACATTATTAGGAAGAAAGCCACACATAAAAAGCTATCTAAATTAATTCTTCTAAAACACCCACCTATCATATTTACACATAAGCTTTCACGGGAAACTCAGGTTTGCAATAATAAAGGTTTCAGAATAAGACTATGAACACAGTATTCAGCAATTATCGTTTACCATCTGAAATACGTATTTAGATTTAATTCCAACTGTATAAATAAAATGCTTCAATGGTCATTCAATGTATGGTATGAAAAAAAATGACATCTGCTGCTTGGGTTTAGTATATCCGGACTAGGGGTGTTCGTTTGGCTAAATCCTAGACGAAAAAATACCCAGAAAATAACTTATCTGTATTTTTCAGGCATTGATTCAGCTGGATATAGATTTTGGATACTGTTTGTCTATCTGAAATGGCCAAGCCACCAAAATCCCAAAAATATTTGCAATTTTTAGGACCGCCAAACAGATGAACTTAAAAGGAATTTAAAGGGCTCATGGTCCCTTTAAACACCTTCTCTAAGCTGTGCAATTTGGAGAAGTCCAAAGGCATTTAAAGAGCTCACAGTCCCTTTTACCACCTTCTGGGTCAACTTGCTGTACTGAGTTCACCCAGAAGGCATTTAAAAGAACTGTCCAACCCATGGAGTTGTGTGGCTGGGAGAAGGCATTTAAAGGGACCACAATCCCTTTAAATACCTTTTCCCCCCTCCACTGAAATCAATGGAGGATGAGGGCACCTTCTTCAGTGTCCCATAGAATTGGGCCCCCTGGTCCAATCTTTTTAAAAATGGGGATGGGGTTCAGGAGAGGCACCAGCAGCTATGCTGTAAATCTGGTGCCTCTACCTCAAACCACAGTCCCCCAGAGCCCCAAATACCTCCAGATTGATTCTCCATTATACTCTATGGCAGGGGTCATGTCGTAGAAAAAGAGGTGCAGGAGCTCATTAGCATAACTTATTTGCATATGCCACACCCCCTGACATCACCGGAAGTGTGTCAGAAGAAAACACCCACCGCTCAGGCTCCACTGTACTGTTTTGGATTGCTAGCTATTGGGGGGGGGGGGGGGGACCAGGTGGATCTGCGTGTG
>NW_015159733.1:375514-393457 GCF_001447785.1 Gekko japonicus
GGGGGGCGCTCTGCAATTTACCTGGCTGCTTCTTGCTCTGACTGAGGGCTGCTGGGAGCAGGGGGTGGGGCTTGTTGCATGCGCCCACCCCCTGGGCTCTTTACTGCCGGAGCTACACTCCTGCGCGCTCCTGCAGGAAATGACCCCTGCTCTATGGAGACCACTGACTATAATGGTCCCCACAGGGTTTAATAAAGCTGAAAAAAATCTGGGTTTCCCAAATATTTCCCGAATCAAAATACCATATCGGTATTGGGATTTGGGAATATTGGGAAATACGGATATTTTCCAAGTTCAATATACCCGAACCCAAAAAATACTGGTGGGGTTTTTTTTGCACACCCCAAATCAGTCTTCCCAAATCTGTATGATCACCATAGCATTCGAAAACATTAGATTTTGAAATCTTATCTGAAACTTTCTGGGATCAGACACTATTACTAGAAGTTCTATGTATCCCTAAGAGATGAACATAATGAAAATTATTTAACTGCTATGGAATCTAGAAAGAACATATCTGGGGTTTCCACATCCATATCCCTATCCAGAGCCCAAAGATCTAAGCTTTCTTATCTAAATCTGAAATGTTGTTCTTTCCAAGCATTTTTATGTTATTTCTTACAGTATATTAGATTTCTCCAATGGCCTAATAAGCATTAATTCTTGAAAGCAACATAGTTCACTTGAAACAACGGACACATGCTTTCAAAACAATTTTTCACAAGTAATAAATGTATTAAGCATTACCTGAACTTTAAAGTTAGAAACATGGCACTTTTCCCTATTAAGAAGTGTCCTAACATTCATATTTCTCTCTAAATATGCACTCCTGTAACAAGCAAATCAGACTTCTCTCAATGCAAGTCCCAGAAGAATAGGTAAAATTACTTGGGGAGTAACTTGGACTTTTGATTATTCCTAAAAGCAGTGAGACAAACAGCTGAAAACTGATTTGCTTTTTAAAACTATTACTTGCTAAGAAGCAATGCTAGGTACTTTGATAATTTTAAGATTTATTTTCACTTTAATTGTAGGGTTAACTTTTTCATGCTTCTATTTTGTACGGTCTAGCTCATTAAAGAAAATAGCTTTTTACCTCAATAAAAAAATTAACATTTCTGCAGGAAGATGAAGTGTCCTAACATTCTACCAATATGAAATTTAGGATTTCTAAGCACCAAAGCCAAAGGGGAATATATCACGGCTCACATGTTGTAAAAAGGTGCGGGGCACTGAGGCAAAGTAAAAAACTGGTGCCTGAGCAAGATCTGATATGGGATTTTCTTGTTCACTGCCAGATGCTGCCAAGCTTAGTTATGCTATTACCTTGCTATTTAATTAAGGGAATCCACAGCAATTCATAGAGATAAACCAACATAAATATAGATTCAGTATAGTTTTTTGATTCCAAATATAACACCATTAGGAAACAGCAAATTTGAAGTTTAAGAGAAACAATGCAGGATGTGAAGAGGGAACTACATTAACTGCCAGGAATCTGATTTCTGGGACCTCCTGCAAAAAACTTTAGAGATCTAGAGAAGCAAACTGAACAATACACTCAATCATTGGGGGAAAAGGGGGGGGGGGAATGAAACACGATGATAGACATATTTGTAAATAGTAGCTATAATTAAGAAAACTGCCAAAGTTGACAAAGTTAGTACTGGCTCAAGAAAACTAATACCTATAATAAACTGTTAATTTTTAAGATGGCAGAGGACTTTGCTATGGCAAACTAGCATGACTACCCATCTGGAATTGCCAAATTCTTGAATTATTAGCTGTATGACAAAGATTAACTCAGTCAGTTACAACTACTCTGGAAGCTAACTTCATTGAAATAAAGCACCATGAGAATAATTTCTTCTGAACAATTTGTAACAGTAGACTTTTTACCTTTAGATGTTCAGTTAGTGTCTTGGAATACTTCAATGCACTTTCCTTCTTCAGCTTGAAAAGTCTTAAATATAACAAGGACTGACATCTAAGACTAGTAAAACAAAAAGCAACATTACTTTTGGATCTTGCTTTGGAATAGCTCAAATAACAGCAGCTGTGCGCTCTAAAATATGCAATTCCCATTTTCAATTGACTCTAGAACCATCATGACTCAATTTCTCATTCATATCAGGTGTCAAAAATAAAGCCCATTTAATAGCTTGACTTTGTTCTTAGAGAATGATAAACACCATAGCATTACATTTCTAATACTGACTTTGAACAATTAACTTCAGTCCTATATCAGTAAGGAAAGAAATTAATTTGTTTTATATATTAGGTATTACAAGAAGGGACCTCTCTCTCACTATTTCCTCTTTCACTTCCCTGAAAACCCCCATAGCCTCTCCTCTTTTCCTACTTCCTTCTCACTCACCAGCCAACCTATCTTCATCAGTATGGTCTTTCCCTCCTTCCCTCACCCTGGCAGCCTCTACCTGGGAAAACCACATTCTAGTTGTGTAGTGCTGTTCATCAGGGTCAGACCCAGTTGAGAAGTGGAGAACCCACAAGGACTTCTTGGGGGGGGGGGACCAACTCATTTCCCACATAACACATTCCCCAGATTATTTCCACCAAAGAAGCCTGAAAATGGCCCTATATCCCCTGCTTTTTCTGATGGTGACCAAGGCTTGCAATACTGTTGTGATTGCCTAGCAACAGCCACTGAGGATATTAATTTCTTAAAGCTACAGGTGTTGGTCCCCCCCCCCTTTTAAAGGTTTCGTATTTTTCTGCAAACCTGGAGTGTTTTCCAGGTTTACAGAAAGATATGTGTTGTCTGTTCATGGCTCCAATCTCTGAATTTAAGTACTCCACAAAAACTAGCTTTTCATGGCTATATTTTGCTTTTAGTTATTTACATCTCTCTAATTAAATTTAACATATACATACCACAGTACTGCTAGTCTTTTGTCAGCAGCAGTAGCATCTGGTGCCGAGTAATTCTTCAATTTCATAGTGTACCTGCAACCATAGAACAATAAGCCAAAACGTCCTGTTTTTATTCACTGTTCTTTTATCAAAAATTATTTTAGGTTTTTGCTGCATTCATTGCATCCAAAATCTTATGTTTAGCAGGACACAGAATTTCATTTTTCAAGTCTACCAAGGAAATCTAATCTTGATAAAGCCTCATTAAATACGACAAGGTGTATGAGTATTTCTTTTATGTAACAATTTAAGTTCACATGAACAAAAAAAATCTTTAAAAAGACAATTTGAATTCTTTGACTCTGTTTTGACTTTTTTAATCACTTACTTGATCAACTCCACTGTTTCAGAATACATAGGGAATGGGGACTTTGACTCCTGAGCATTCTTCTCCAATGCATTCCCACATTCAATGAATGACACTACAGCATCAAGGTAGTACACAGCTTTCTCAAACCTGTCAGACTGAAGAATACCAATCTTTGAATAGCAAGCATAAAAGGGAAGACTATAATAGGATCAGAAACATGGCCTGAAATGAATTATATTAACATATGAACATATAAGAGAATATAAGAAGAGCCCTGCTGGATCAGACCAACAGTCCATCTAGTCCAGCATCCTGTCTCACGCAGTGGCCAACCAGTTCCTCTGGACAGCCAACAACAACAACAACCAAGGCCTTCCCCTGATATTGCCTCCTGGCTCTGTAGGTTCCCCTCAGCTGCCATGGCTAGGAGCCATTGATACAACTTATCCTCCATGAATTTATCTAATCCCCCTTTAAAGCTGTTTATTCCTGTGGCCATCACTATATCCTCTGGCAGCAAATTCCACATTTAATCACTCTCTGTGTAGAGAAGTCTTTCCTTTTATCCATCCTGAACCTACTGCCCATCAGCTTCACTGGAGAGGGAGAAAAAATTTCTCTTTGTCAACTCTCTCCACCCCATAATTTTAATAAACCACTATCATGGCCCCCCTTAGTCATCTCTTTTCTAAAGTGAAAAGTCCCAGACTCTTCAACCTTTCCTCATATGGAAGGTGCCCCAAGTCCCTAATCATCTTAGTCCCCCTCCTTTGTACTTTTTCCAGATCTGTAATTCCCTTTCTAAGATACAGTGAAGAGAATTCCAAATGAGGCTGCACCACGGATCTATACAGGGGTATTACAATATTGGCTGTTTTATTCTCACTCTCTTTCCTAATAATCCCTAACATAGATTTTGCCTTTTTCACCGCTGGTGCACACTGGATTGACACTTTCACCGAGCTATCCACTACAACTCCAAGATCTTTTTCTCCCTCAGCCTCAGCAAGTTCAGACCCCATTATCCTATACTTGAAGCTGGGATTTTTTTTGTCCCAATGTGCATCACCTGACACTTACCAACATTGAACTTCATTTGCCACATTGTCGCCCACTCACCCAGTTTGTGGAGGTCCTCTTGGAGCCCCTCACAGTCAGCCTTGGTTTTCACCATCCTGAATAATTTGGTGTCATCTGCAAACTTGATCACTACCCTACTCAGCCCTAGTTCCAGATCACTGATGAATAAATTAAATAGTACCAGCCCCAATATTGATACTTGTGGGACCCCACTGCTTACTTCCCCCCACTGTGAGAACTGTCCATTGATCCTTACTCTTTGCTTCCTGTCATTTAATCAGTTTTTAATCCATAAGAGAACCCGTCATCTTCTCCCATGACTGCTAAGTTTACTCAACAGTCTTGGGTGAGGTACCTTGTCAAAAGCCTTTTGAAAGTCCAGGTATATGTCTACTGGGTCACCATTTGCTACATGTTTGTTCACTTTCTCAAAGACCTCCAGAAGGCTTGTGAGGCAGAACTTCCCTTTTCTGATTTTTCCTCAGCAGGCTTTGTCTCTCTATGTGCCTATAACAATTCTATCTTTGATTACAGTTTCTACTAATTTGCCTGGGACAGACATTAGGCTGACTGGTCTAATTTCCTGGTTTCTGACAAAAAGACTCGGTTTAAGATTTTAATTTTTTTTGCCCTTACCAATGCATCAGCATTGTGCTTTAACTTCTTTGCTTCTTGTAAGTAATGATCTGCAGAGTAAGTCCTGAAACACAAAACAAAATCAATTATGATTGATAAAACCAGCTGAGTTTTCCTACAGAAACAGAGCAGTTCCCACCATATGGCAGAGGCAGATGGAGAAACAAACCTGTATGAGGCCAAATGAAGTCCAGGTGAGATAATGCCTCTTAACATTGCTAAACAGAACAGAGAAAGCTCTTGCAAAAGCCCCTGCCTGTCCTGTTACCAAGAGATCTGGCAGCTCTTAGAATGAGGAGCAAACATCATGCTACGGTACTTCCCTTCCATTCAAACAGTCTTGCATCCCCTCTGGTCCTGGCACATGTCAGTGCACCTAGCTGAGTGATACCCCCATGCAAGGCAGGAACTTTATGGGTGGGCTGCTGCTTTGTCTCAGTTTGCATAAAGAACAGTGGATAATGGGGAAGATAATTGCTCTTTTGACAATACTGAGGCCCTAACACTAAATATTCCCTCTTTCCCCACCCCAACACCTGTATGCGTTACAAATGTGGGACAAGACTCCAAATACACTAGCCTAGCTTTTATTTTTATTCTCACCTGTCATCAAATAGTAGTTTTGGCCTCCGGGATTTTGAGCTATCTGCAGTCGTAGCGGAGGCAGAAGAGCAGTTTGAAGAATTATTTAAAACCTTTTCCTTGAAAGAAGACAACATACCACTGTTAGTTAACACACTGATTTTGTCAAACTCATTATGCTCATTACTCATGGTTAAGTGCAATCCAGATGTGTGTTGTCACCCATGCTCACCACACACAGAGCTCGACAGACACAGCTGTAGCTATATTGAACCCAGCAAATCCGAAGTACAAAGCTAGCAAGCTGTTTTGTAATGCTGATGAAGGCCAGTACTATGTCTTCATTACGAAACAGCTATTATGATTCGCCCATAGTAAAAATCATTATTTTTAACTGATCTTATAGACTATACAGCTTATTCAGGTCACCATCACTGGTACTGTTCCAGCCTATGCTGAAGCAGAACCATGCAAGCAAGATCAAGTTACAGCCAGATAACGGAACTGAGAATGAATATTGCCACTGGGTAATAACGTAGTATACCAACTTGGGGATATTTTACACTACAATCATTTTTTCCAAAGTAAGCTAGAAGTCCCAGGGTGGTTATAAAGCTATAAAATCTAAGACTTGCATACAAAGATTTTCATATGGTCACCTTCTGTGCAGTTCTCCCTAATCACCACTGTTCTTCCCTCCTCTTTTCAACCTTCCCAAACTTCTGCTTGAAAGACAGGGTTTAAAAAAACTGCTTCATAGTAATATACAGGTGCAATGTCCTGGGACAAATATTAATGTGAACAAAACTTATTTCTCCATGCTGTGCATATGTTCTCTGTTCCAATTTTAGGGCAATATAGGGCAATATTCAACTGGACTGTATTCCACTTCACATGTAAAACAACTAGACTGTATTCCACTTCACCTTTCACTAGTGTGTTTCACTACTGAAATATATCCAACTATGCTAATGTTTTAATGCAGGAGGGGCACAAAATACTTCCCAAGGGTCACAAGTGGCCCACCAACTTTTATAGTACAACCGCCCCGCCCCCCCATCAACTGGGTGACTCAACAGGTATTGCCAGACTCCAGGTCTCTGACGGCTATAGCTCTGAACAAAGAGCCAGCTCATCAATGTCAGGTCAGTCAGGTGCCAATGAAACAGAAACATAACAGATGGGCCATTAAAACCCCTCTCCCTTCCATACTCAGCTCAGAGGCAAACTTAGGGGGCATGAGCCTGCAATTCATTTATGGAAAAAAACAGTGATTGACATTTTGTTTGCTTGAGTTACTAAATTCCTAGCAACCCAAACCCTGAAAATCATGAGGCAAGGCCTGATGAAGTCATAGGCAGGGCCCAGTAATATACTTTCACAGTACAACACATTTAAGTCCGTACATGGTCAACTTTGCCCCATGAAACTAAGTTGTGCACCCATTTCAATAGAACATGATAAGACTATACAACTTCAGAGAATTATTAAGACACAGCAGAACTATGAGGGGGTACTAATTATCCTAATTAAAAAACAGTCTAGACTTGACTCAGTACAACTTAGAAAGAAGGGTACCAAAGAAATCAATAAAAGCCAACTTCTGTCGCCTGTACAACCCCTTTTGGCTAGAAAGCTGAGAAAAATCCTGAGAGGCCATGATTGCATCCCTTGCTTAAATACTCAACTACTTGTTTACTTCTTAAGATTTTCCACTGTCCTGTTCCTACAATGCTTCACAGCTTTGTCTCAGCCACAGGTTCTTTTAATTACAAATTCAGCTATCACGTTTGCTTTTCTATTGACAAAACACTGCCAGACTTAGTAGAAGTACCCTTTTGCAATTCAGAGTAACAATTGTCCCTCAGAAAGCTATCAGTGCCCAACACCTCAACTTTACATACTGGAAGGCATGTTCATATTCATACAGGCTCTGCTAATAAGTACATTAGGAAGAGATATATTCCCCTGACTCAACTAAATTAAGGCAAAAAATGGATAAGAAATCAGATTTCCCACATAGGACTCAGAAAAGAACTGCCACAACTGCCACACAAAATTCTTACTTTTGTTTCCTTAGAATTACTAGAAGATTTCCCTTCAGTCTTCTTTTGTTTTGATGAGCTACTTTTACTGCTACTGCCTTCCTTGTTGTTGTTACTGCTTGATTTCAAGGAAGAAGACTGACTGATGGTTCTCTTCCTTGAGACATGCTCTTGCTTGGAATCTTTTTGGATGGCTGGGGTGGTGCAAGGAGAAGGGAGAAGATCTTTCTCTTTAACAGCACTTTGCTTTGATGACCTGCAAAAAAGTCACACGCTTTATACAAGGAGATCCTGCTTCACCAGCTGCAAAGCAGATACCTTGTTCTACCACACTATTAAGATTTCTGTTTGAAAAAGCAGACAATGGTGTCCAGCTCAAACAGGACTTGCAAAAATAACCAAAAAGGCGCGCAGACTGAAGAAAAGGGAGGTGCTCTAAAGAACGACATTACATCCTGGTAATTAAAAAGGGGCTTACATGCAGATTCCATCAACTTGCAGTTAGTAAATATTTTGCTCACTAGAGCTTCTTTCAGACTCCTTTGGATTATTTACTACCAATAGAACATCTTCTCTGATGGCAGAGGGAGCCTATTCATGGCTCAGAGGCAAAATTCAGCTTAGCCCCAGACACTGCACTCAAGCTTTAATCAAGGTATGGGGAAAAGTACGGCTTCAGATTCATTTTCAAGTAAATATATTCCATACATGGTTCCATCTCTTTTTCTAATTTTGTATGTAATAAGCATAGTAAAAAGAAAATTATACAGACACACAAACAAAATGTTAAGCCTGACTGCACATGCCCTGTAACTGTGAAACATTCCTAGAAGATGTCAACTTTATTATGAAGTCTCTGATCCTTCACTAACAAGAGCTGGTGTGTAAGAATGTGTGTGTGTTTTTAATAAGGAAATGAGTGAGACAATCCATTATGTTCTCTCAATCACAACAGCAACGAACCATGGATGGTGGTCATGATTCAGACATGCACCCTTGTTCTCAATTTTTGGAGAACTGCTTTTACAGTTCCACTGGCTTCCAAAACTGCTGTTTAAACTGCCTAAGGTTTAAAAGGAAAACTAGTAGGGAGGGGTGTAAACTACTCTAAAAGTATCATATCAGTACACTATTAACACTCACTCTCTGTTACTAGAAGTCTTGTGTACGGATGAGGGTTTTTCATCCAGCTTTGTTTTCTTGCTTTCAATGGCTCGATTTTCTTCTGCATTCTAAAACAAAACAACCACAAGATATATCCATGATCATCTCATATTAAATAACTGCAGTAATACTTTACAGATTACTACAACAATTTAAAAAGACATTTATGACATTAAAACCAGGAAGTAATTTAAAAAACTGCAAAAATGTTACAAAGTAGTTACCGTCAGTCGAATTTCTTGAGGCTAATAGAAAGCAACAAAATGTAGGTATCTTCCTTGAGCAGTACAAAGAGGACTGAAGTGTGACTTAAATAGTTCATGAATGCAAATATGTGGCATCTCGGTTTACTCCCATTACAGGTTGTCAAAACAGTAATGGGCCTGACATTGCTGGCACAAAAGCCTCCATTAGATATACCCAATAATGCAAAAAGAAATTTATTCCTGGCTTAAGTAAACTAAAAACCAGAACAATCCTATGCAGAATGATGCCAGCTCACACCCACTGAAATAAATGGATTTGTACTGGAATAACTCTGCATAGGACTGCACTGCAAAACATTTAACACACATCAGTTTTTGCAACCTTCTCTTCATAGCATGTGTGTTAAATCTCTCAGTCATAAGAACAGGGGAAATTAAAAAAATTATTCTTCTACATTCATTAACGTGGTACAAATATACTATAAAATCAGATCAAAAAACCAGACTGCCAATATACTTAATTATGCACCAAAATTGAGGTAAACGCTCTTTGAATCTTTCTAATTTTAAGAGCACTTACCTCAGTTTTGGTGCATAACTGTAGATCAGCCCAACATAAAAGCACAGACCATAAAAACAGATAGACCACTGACAGCTTAAAATAATGGTTTAAAGGCTAAAATAGTGTTGAAGGATCAACCCCTTAATTAAAGCCTGGGTAAAAATAAATGTTTTGATTTGGCACCTAAAAGGAAGCAACACATGGCACCAGGCAAGTCTCAAGGGACATTCCATATGCAAGACGCCACTAGGGTGTGCAAAAAAAAAAAAGTCAGTATTTTTTGGCTTTGGGTATATCAGATCCGAAAAATATTGGTAAATGCTGAATTTCCCCAGTCCAATACCAGTAAAGTATTAGGACTAGGGAAATACTCGGTATTGCTGAATATATTTGGGTCTGATATACCCAACGGGAGGGAAGGGAGGCATGTTAAAATGCCAACTTTCCCTCCCTAAGCCCCTGCAGTTTTCCTGGTCAGTTTCACTCCCATGGCCAGTCAGCTGTTAGGTTTAAGCCATTTAAACCTAACATCAGACAGGCCATGGGAGTGAAACTGACCAGGAAAAGCGTCCTCTCACTGCCTTCCCTTCTCTAGCTGCATGCTTCCATGGCTGCCTTTGGCTTCCCAACTGTCTGCCGTGGCCAGCTGGCTGGGGAAGCCAAGGAAACATGCCTCCACCCCTCCTTGAGCCTCTCCGCTGCTGTGAAGAGACTCAGGGAGGGAAGGGAAAGTCAGCAATTCTCAGTTCAGTGTGAGAAGGAAGGGCATTTAAACATGCCTGCACTGTCTCTGCCTGCCCTTCTCCAGCCATCCCGCAACTGCAGGGCAGCTGGAGAAGGGCAGGCAGGGAGCCCAGGCATGTTTCCATGCCTGCCCTTGGCTTCCCCAGCCGGCCTGAGCTCAGGGAGAGAATGAAAGGCATTTAAACGTGGCTGTGCTCTCTGCCTGCGCTTCTCCAGCAGCCCTGGGGCAGCTAGAGAAGGGAAGGCAGAGAGAGGCGGCTTTCCCTGGTCAGTTTCACTCCCACCTGCCCCTCAGCTGTTAGGTTTAACTGGCTTAAACCTAAGAGCTGACTGGTGGGGAGTGAAATTGACTAAAGAAGCTACAGGGGGAGGGAAGTCAGCATTTGGCTACCAGAAAGCCCAATACATTCGGAAAACTCTATTCAGTTGCCGAAGAGTTTTCTGAATTTGCATTTGGCTTAAGAATACCAAATAAATACTGACAATGCATTTATCTGGTGTTTTTCGGGGTTTGGGGAAGCCAAATACATACCCCTAGTTGCCACTCATCTCACCTCTGAAGGAGGGGGTCCTAATATTTACTGTACTGATGACCATAGCTACCAAGAAGATTCAGGAGAAGTTGGTGAAACAACTGATGCAGCTCAGGTTCATAACAGTCCCACCACTGTCACTATTATAATAAAGCCTTTTGTTTCCTAACAGTGTCATTTTTTTTGGGGGGGGGGATCATGAAGTATGTCTCAGTTCAACATGAGGATTCATATTCAGGAATACTGAATTAGAGTTAACACTGGACAGCACTAAATAGAGCTACAATGGTGTCCTACTTTTGAAATTAAAGGCACAAGGATCTAGTGTACTTGAAAAAATACTCTGAAGATAAAGTTCCTTCCATCCCCTTTGGCTCTTCAAGCAATAGCTAGCTTGCTTCACTGTGACCAGCTACTAAGAGGAAAAATTGAAATATATGTAATCAACAGCTACACAGGGATATGTGTAGTGCCAACACTGTCATTGTCATAGTAAAGCTTTTGTTTCACAACAGAGTCCTTTCAAGGGGGGAAAAACCACTAAATGTGTCTCAGATTGACATAAGGATTCATATACAGGTCATACAAAGATGACCATGTTAATTTCTAAATATATCTTAGGCTTAACTCCTAAATATATCCTAAGCAACCATAAAATGGCCTGGGATTGTTGAATGTAGCAGCTTAACTAAAGCCACTATTGAATCATGGATTTATAAAGTCTGACCTTGGGCCTGCAAAACATTCATAAAAGTGGAATCATCAAAGAAAATCTAACTAGGGTAATGTGGTTGACAATGTGATCACATCAATGGGCTTATACTGGAGTAATTCTGTGCATGATTGCATTGCTAGGTTCCCTTCACAATAAGACATGTAACAATTTTAAACAAAACAAAAACATTTTAATCCCTGTAATCAGGGTCTGTTGATGTGATAAAGTTGCAGAAGTCTACAGTGTGATAGACTAATGAGATCACCCAAGCCCATCTCCCTGCCAACACAGATGTTCTAAAAATTAAATCCTCTCACAATACATAGAAATCACCCAAGGGATTTTGCTTGTCATCTTTTAAGATTTTCTAAGTCTGTTAGACTCCATTAACATAATTACCAACTAATTGATGTCCTGTCCATCAAATTAGACATATATATTCAAACAAACACCACCATACCTTTTGATTAGCCTGACTAAACTACTAATGGCAAAATTTATCCTTAGAAACATACTTTTGCTTGCCATGGTAGTATGATAGTAATATCAATTCATTCACCAATCATTTCCCAACACACTCCTTTGTTTTAAATTTATTCCCCTCACACTCATAGAAATGAAGTTAACATTTTCTCAAAACAATTGCAGGTATGCTTTGCCAAAATTAAGACGGCTAAATCAACTCCGGACCTTCAACAGAGCTGATGAGCCTTCTGTGGTACAGAGAGGATACCAGGCAAAAGATCATTTCCATTAAGAGTAGGAGACTAGAATATCATATCAAAGACTGGTCTACCTTATGCTTCCTCTTGCCCTTGGTGGAAGTTTTCTCAGAGGATGTTTTCTGAGGCTCCCTTGGATGCTTCTCAGACACATTTTTCCTTTCAGCTTTTGATGGGTCTGTATCTTTGTAAGGCTTCCCTGGTATTCTGGTTAAGAGGCTCAAGTCAATCTTCACAATAAGGGGATACCTTTCATCAGGATCACTGAGTGGGGAAAGGAGTTCCTTCTCTTCCATAGGAGAGAACATTCTTTGCCGTAAAAAGTTGTCATCCTCCTCTATGGAGGGCTTAACAGGAGTCCTATTGCTCTCAGAGTATTTGGGGGTTTGTGAAGAAGGAGGCAGGCTCTCATTCTCATCAGAATCAGAAGATGAGGTACTAGTTTCTATGAATTCCTTGGATTTCTGGGAGGATTTGCCTGCAACCTTGCATTTCTTTTTCTCTGTTGTAGGCCGAGGGGAGGATTTGGGTTCCTTCTTTATATTGGGCTTTCTGGAGCCTTTAGTGGCTGCCTTATGTCTGTTAGAAGGTATATTTGTTGCCATGTCCAAAGGGGTTTCACTTTCTATTTTCAGCCCCCCTCTAGGAGGTTCTTCCACAGATGGTTTGTCTGCCTTTTTGGGCTGTTTTTTACCTACAGTCCTCCTTTGGATGCTTTCACTCTGAGCAGGTGATTTCTGTCTACCACGACTGCTCTCTGACCCTTTCTGGGTAGCTTTAGAATCTCTTCCAGGAGTAGAAGAAACTGAATCTTTAGATCCACTTTGATCTGCATATCCACTCCCTGAACTCTGATCTCTGCCCTCTTTTTTGTAGCTTTGTGTTGAAGGGATATTACTGTCCACAGAAGAAGCTGGTGATACTTTATGTGGATTCACTTTGTTCAGCCAGTTGTCAAGCTGCCACCTATTTGCTGGAGGTGGCTCAGGCTAAGGAAAGAGGGAGAACATTTGAAAAACAAGAAACTTATTGTGGCTAATAAACCGCACCAAAGTAACAAATGCAATTTTTACTACAGCCTTGCAAATCACAGCAGCATTGAGGCGGCTGCTGCTTAAAAAGCACACTGCCTCTCATGCTTGCCATAACTCTGCATTGTGTTTTCTGGGCAGGGAGCCACAGAAAGAGCCATTTGCCACTTGTTTGTAGATCTAGGAGCAACTGATTCTCTCCTCAGGCAAACAGATTGGTAGCAATTTGCCTTGCAGTTTTAGGGCTGGATCTTAGGAACCATGAGCAGGAGCTCTGTTTGTAGAATAAATCTTTCTGCATTCCTCTACCCTGCAGCAGCAGCACCCTCCCCCAATAACACCTGAAAAGCAGGGTCAAGAGTCCTTTGGAAACAGTATGGGATGCAAGATGGAAGACTGAATTCACTGACAATGCCCACCCTTGAGTCATTGCTATATTTTTTATGTCGGAAAATTACTAATATGATAAGCAAAAGTCACTGGACATTTGAAAGCAAAAAAAAAAAATCCTACCTCTGGAGTTGCATTCTGTGATGGCTCATTGGCCTCACTGTCACTAGAACTACTTTCACTTTCAGAGTCTGAACCAGAACTGCTCTCAGATCCACTGTGACTGCTTGAATCATCCCTGGAATTATCTGCCCCTTCGCTTGTATGCTGAGATGGCTCAGAATTACTGGAGGATGATAAAAGAACACACAGTTATGTTAGCTTTTAAAAAAATCACCATAACTTTGACAAGTAATAATATAAAGATTAATAAGAAAAACTGTTAGAGATTTTCTCAACCAGCTAAAGACACATGGCAATTCAATAAGAGGTGAAATCCTGTTTATCTCTTCCTTTAAATAAAGCACTAAAATCCTAGAGGTGAATTTATGAATAGTTCAGTACTATGGCATTTCCACACAGCAGTTTGCTGCACTCACTAATGTGAGAGACCTAAGCTCAAATCCCTGATTATCCATGAGACTCACTAGGTACCCTGGGCCAGTTGCTCTCTCCTAGCCTAATAAGCTATCCCACAGGGGTGTTGTAAGGATAAACTTAGAAGAGGGTACCTTATGCACACTGCTCTCAGCTCAAGGTATGATCATGCAATAGACAGACAATATTTTATCGACCACAGATGCCTACCTCCCAGGTGTACCTCTTGGGACCGTCTTATCTGAATCCTGTAATTAAAGCATTATATTGTACATAAGAACAGAAAACTACAGCATTCATATCTCAGCTACTTTACTCTAGCATCCATAAGATGCTGATCAAGTGTAAAGGAATATATGCAATGGTTATAACCCACACAAACTGTAGCTCATAAGAATGGACTTTATGGAAATGAAAATACAGTTCTTAATTTGGTAATGTTTTAAACCAGGAATAGACAGAAATCAACAGGAGATCAATTCAGATCTCTTTTGACAGGCATTGTTTGTCAATTTACAAGACTTTACAAAAAAATATGGCTCTGTCTTTTACATTCTCAAAATAACTTTGCCTATTTTTTATTAATGAAGATCTGCGCAGAGACGTCGCCACCCAGGACTAAGAACCTCCGCAGCAGAAACAACAACCAAGACCCGGCCACAGGTGCCTGATAGGTAGTCATTCCCCCTTAAAAAAAAAATACTTCTAGCACATACCTGCTCACCATCACTGTCTTCACTACTGGTAACTGTTAGATCATTTATCAGCACACTAGGTAAGAGGGAAAAGGTGAGAAAAGTTTTCAAAAAGTATTTGCTAATATATACTACTATAATGCAAGCACAGCTGTATCATGTAACGTCATGAACCAGTGATGCACTGGCGCAAGAAACCACAAGTATTCAATCAGTGTAGTGTCTCCAGATAGTGCAACTGAACTAGCAGATTTTTACCACACAACTTGGAAGTGGATAAGGTAGCAACATGGTGTGGACTGGAGAGGAGGTGGGTATATTAAGCAGAATCCTATCCATATAACCACGGCTTGAGATCCCACTTGTACCAAGGTAATATTGCTACCACAAGAGATTAATATTAACCTGAAGTACTAAGAACATAGGCACTCTCTCAAAGATATAAATGGCAAAGACAAAATGAATAAAGTCAGGCCTACACCAACAAGACTGGTTGCTGACAACGAATACAAGTGACTAAGATCACAAAAAGGAAGGGGACAGGAAAGTATCAGTGAATGGTAAAAAACACTGAACAAATGGCCAAGCAACAAATGCTGGTTCATCAGACCCCAGCACTCATAGGACCTGGCTCTCAATTAAACAGGGATCTCTCTTACTCACTTGCTCTCTTTTTTGGGAGAGCTAGGGAGCCCATCCAATTCATGTGCTCCCTTAGATACTTTTGGGTTTGCAGCATCTTACAGTTTGCCTTTGCATCTACACTGGTAAAGTACGGTTTATGCTTATCTCACAAACAAAGATTCCAAAATGGAAATTCACTAGCAATATACATAACACTTTTAAATGTTCAGTGAATGCACGTAGAGTGGGAGTGGGTACAAACACACTGGCCTGTGACACCTATACACAGCGTACACTCACTCACTGTGATCAGAAACATTTGAAAAGCAATAATGAGGAGAGAGAATATGCATCTACACTTTCTCCATGCACAGGTGCCATGTGAACAAGGTGGTAATTTTATTTATTAAAACATTTATATTCATCGCTCCTCTTGGCTCAAGGCAGTCTACAAATCATAACTGAAAGCACCACAATCTAACACCAACAAAATAACCCCAAAAGTCACTATGCTTTCCTTGGAGGTGAGAGTGGGACCACCATGCTCCACTCTGTGCTAAGAGCTACTGTAGTTGGGAATCCTGGTTTACAAGGCAAAAACAAATCATGATTTGCCAACTACAGTTTGCTATCAACCAGGAAATAACTAATTATCTAGTACCATGTGAAGGAAGGAGAAATGCATGAGCCATGTATCCCCAGCTTTTTTTGGGGGGGTAGCATCTCTGAACTGAGCTATGGTATTGCAAATTAATGACAGCGAACTATTAGGTTTACCAGTTGTCTAAGAAGCTAACCGATTCAGTCATCTGAATGTTCTTGTCAATATTTTTATAAATGATCTGGATGAGGGTGTGGAGGGGTTGCTCATTAAATTTGCAGATAACACTAAATTGGGAGCGGCAGTGAACACACCAGAAGAGACAGAATTCAACGAGATCTGAACATGCTGGAAAAGTGGGTGGATGTGAACAAGATGCAATTTAACAAGGATAAGTGCCAAGTTCTACATCTGGGTAACTGGATGGGGGATACACCTCTGAGTAGCAGTGTGTGTGAACAAGATCTTGGGGTAAGGGTGGACCAAAAGTTAAATATCAGCAGCCAGTGTGATGCAGCAACAAAAAAGGCTCATGCAATCTTGGGTTGTGTCAACAGAGGCATAACATCCAAATCACAAGATGTCATAGTCCTGCTGTACATTGCATTGGTCAGGCCACACTTGGGAGTACTGTGTGCAGTTCTGGAGGCCTTACTTCAAAAAGGATGTGAACAGAATGGGGCGGGTACAGAGGAGAGCGATGAGGATGATCAAGGGCCTGGAGACCAAGCCCTATGAGGAAATGTTGAGGGACTTGGGAACATTTAGTCTTGAGAAGAGGAGGCTGAGGGGGGACACGATTGTTCTCTTTAACTATTTGAAGGGCTATATGCTGTCGCTTTCATGACCAGAGTTCATTAGTTGTAGATTTTCCAGGCAGTATGGCTGTGGTCTTGGCCAAGACCACGGCCATAGAGGCCAGAAAATCTACAACAACTATTTGAAGTGTTGTCACTTATAGAAGGGCAGGGAGCTGTTCCTGTTGGCAGCAGTAATAATGGGTTTATATTAAGGGTGGGAAGGTACCAGGTAGATATTAAGAAAAACTTTTTTACAGTAAGAGTTGTGCAACACTGGAATCAGCTGCCTAGGGAGGGGGTGAGCTCCCCCTCACTGGCAGTCTTTAAGCAGCGGCTGGACAAAAACTTGTCAGGGAAGCTAGGCTAATCCTGCATTGAGCACGGAGTTGGACTAGATGGCCTGTATGGACCAATTCTGTGATTCTATATTGAAATATGTAACTGAAGGGATACTGATACTCATATTATTTTATGCTTTACTGTACTGCTGCCCAACAGCAATAGTTGCATTTAATGTTGCATTTAACAGCAATAGTTGCATTTAATGTTGCATTAACGAGCATTTAAGAACCATACTTCACATCATTGTAACAATCATAGCATCTTACTCTGTCTGGTTTGATTCACATCTGTAACGAGGGGGGAAAAACAAAAATAGAGTTAAAATGTTCAACTTGACACAAAGTTTTTTGGAACTAAAAGCAAGTTTTGACTATGCTGGTCTAATACACAAAAACAAAAATAGAGTTAAAATGTTCAACTTGACACAAAGTTTTTTGGAACTAAAAACAAGTTTTGACTATGCTGGTCTAACACACTCAGCCAATCTGTCCCACAAAAGGCATTTTAAAAGAAATACAGTCACATCAATTTCAATTTCCTCTAGTACCACATTAAAGAACGAAGGCATAATTAAGACAGTGGACAAATATTAAACTTCATCCATCTAGCCTAAACTGTAGAAACCTCAAAGACCTTTAACAGCCCAATCTGAGGGTGTCACATATATGGAAAATGCAGAAGCCTACACGA
>NW_015159733.1:393468-421633 GCF_001447785.1 Gekko japonicus
CGACTCCAAAATGGAGAAAAACCCATCAATCAATTCTGGAAATACATAGGTAATGGGGAAACCCAGAATTGTAGTTGTGTTTGGGTTTGGGTTTGAAGATCAGCTTTAAAAACTGTTCATGAGACCATCTCAGACCTACACATTAATTAATGCACCAGTAACAGTCTCTGGTTCTAGGCTCAGATATTAATGTGAATTACAGTTCCATCATAATCATGCACTGAGGGGAGGGAATTAGAAATCAAGTGATATGCTAAGCGACCTGCATTCTTTGTAATAGTTACACCTCTGGAGGTATAACTCTAGAACCTCCAGGAGGACCATTTTCGTATCATGAACACTTTTTTATTATCTTTGTAAACACTGCAAAAGGAACTGAAATTCCTGTATAAAGAACACTTACGATTTAGACTGATGGCTATTAGATGCTTTTGAAGAAGGATTGTATCTTTCTGAAGGAAAAAAGAAAATAAGTGCTTGAAGTCTAATTATACAACATGTAGAATAAAAAAAATACCTGGCGAAAACAATGGGTCGGACAGGGACTACATTGTCAGACACAGTGCAAGCCGGTGTTATCTACCACTGTCCTGTCAATGCACCTGAGTCCTGATGCCATAGCCTTTTCTTTATTCCTGACTCAACACCCCAAGCAGTACAATTCAGCATTGTTGAATCACCAATTAATTATGCACTAGATCTACTACTACAGTTCTCTTCTTTAATAACTAGGATACGGTTAATCAGGTTTCTTTTAACATGAATGGAAGAGCTAGCAGTAAAAGAAGACCAAAATAATCTACACAATACACAGTCTACAAAATGGTGCAATGGTGACGTCTTGTTTATTTTAAAAGCATAGATGAATTCTACACTTAAGAGAAGCTGTTGCAGACAAAATACTTTTTATCTCATTCAATGCCATGCATCCAGTAGTACTAGAAACTTCACAGCAGCCTCATTATCACCTCAGCAGCTATCTAAGCAAGGAGCCAGTTGTTCTCCAAGACAAGAAGTAACATGCAGCTCTACAAACATGCCTCATTCTTGCAAGCTGGCTAGAATGTATCAGGAATGATTTTTTAAAAAATCAGTACTAAAATCAACAGAACTTGTTTTGAATTCTATTTCTTTCTCAGCTGGAGTTATGTTAACACTTTTTGTTCTGTTAAAAGATGCACTGGGTAGATTGTAGATACTGTGGGTCTGACAAATTATGAAGAAACTGGAAAATGCTAGTAATTCACTAGGCACCACAGCTATTATGTTGCTATCAGCAACTGTATTACCATTCCCAAAAGGGCTCTAAGTGGATGTGAACAACTGTCATTAGACCATGCCAACACAGTGGTGGTGGGAGGCGGTTGTTGCTAGCAGCAGACTGTACGCTAGGCCCTAAGCGGGTGCACAAAAAATGCTGTTGGATGCTGTTTTGTCCTTCTAAAAGGCACAGAAGGGGGAAACCAGATCACCGGTTGCCACCATGCCACAGGACCAATCAGGACTGGGTCCTCGCAACAATTTTTAAACAGCTAAATTTCCCTCTAAAATGGCATCAACAGCCATGGGTTGGAGCTGTGTCCGCTGTGACATGTACTTTGGCTTACAGTTATCTGGCTTAAAGAAGGTATATTCCAATGCTATAAATTAAATGGAGTAGTCAGCTTCATGCAGGGTTTCAAAGAACCAACAACAGTCTCTGTATAAAGACGGGAAGTATTTTGAGGACAGATAAGAATGAGCAGTGCCTGCTTTCAATTATATCCTAGTAAGTGATATATAAATAGATTATAAGTAGTGCAACAGTTTTGCGGCTTATTCTTCTTACCTACAGATATTAATTCATTCTCCATGTATGTTAAAGAGCTAATATAAATTTATAAAACAATAATATAAAGACAGCAACCACTAAGAAGTTTTAGAAGTACTCTTCAATAAGCGATTTCTTAGCAATTTGCATAAAAACTTGTACTAATCAAAAAACCAAAAACAAGATAGAGATTAGGGTCTTTAACTGGCCAAGGATCAGCATCAAAGAATATCACTAGTAAACATTTATTCAGATGGATAAAGCCTCATATAACAAAACTATTCTGAATGAAAATCCTAAAACAGCAATAGATTATAAAAAGAATTTACATAAACAACTAACTTACTTTGTTCTCCAGTGCCAAAATTAGACTGCTGAGTTTCCTGGAAAAATACCAAAAGTTACTTGTCTCTTAAAGGTAAAAAAAAGTATTAGGAGAATAAAACTTCAGGCATGTTTGCCTTTGATTATTTAATTTTATTGAAGTCTATAGCTGGAAAGCTGCAAAAATGCAACAGCTACTTTTTAAATATTTGATTCAAGCCTATCTGAATCTATTCCAAAATTAAGAGGATCTGTAAACTTAAACAGTTTACAGTTTACAGTTTAATTTTTTTTTCTTATGGCCTTGTTTCAGATTTCACTTTCCTGGTTCCAAATAATTTTAAGAATGGTTTCATTGATTGTTTATTAGCTGTCTCAGAAACCATATAACTAGGAAGCAGAGGATACATATCAGAAATAAATCACTGTCAATCACTCCACATCAAGAGGCACATGGAACTAGGTTTTATAAAGGATTAAGCACACATTCATATATAAATAAATACAGTTGCATAAGTTCAGTCACTTCATGAAAAATGAAAAAGGGGCACTGTTAAAAACTAGGGGCGAAAGATCAAGATGGGTAGCCATGTTAGTCTGTCTGTGGTAGTAGAAAAGAGTAAGAGTTGAGAGAAAAGGTTTAGAATGAAAACTATAAACAATCCAATGTATGTTAATATGTATAGAAAGTCCCTTAAGTATTCAACTTATTGTAAACAAGAAGAACCAAATTAAAGTTGCTTTGCAATTATGTCCAGAAAGTTACTAGCCCACAAAAGTCTGCCCTGCCTTCTAATACATTAGCCAATTATAGGACATGAACCTTGATGGGATGCATGTGTGCACACAATAAGCATACAAACTATAAATACTTCCCAGCTTGGAGGCAATTCTTACTTACCACAAGTAAGCAGCTACTGACAAGCCTGACCAGCCAACAGTTAGAGTTCAACTCATGCTTAATTATGTAGAACTATGAACACAAAACTTTCTTATGCACTTATTAAGATGGAGTTAAAGGACTAACACAAAATAATAAAACTGAGCCACTGTAACTAGTAACCAGGTATGATTATTTTGTGAAACTCACTGCCACTCGAACTTTATGCAGCTTTATTAAAATTAAGAAAACTGAGTCCATAATGGGGGGGGGGTAGGAGAAATGGGACAAATGGACAACATATATAACACATTTATGAAACTGACATAAATTTTTGCCCAAAGTAATACAAAAAAGGGCCAAGAAAAGTGCAAAGCTATCATTTGTTCTCTTGGGAAGAAGTTAGAGCTGGATCCAGACAACAATTTCCACTAACAGAAGGCACTACCTTTAGCAAAACAAAACTTCCCTGTCTCCTACTGCAGCTCACTGATCTCCCCGAAATGCCAATCCTGTAGGACAGGAGGAGACACCCAGAAACAACATGAGGGGCAAACAGGAGGTTTGTAGCAGGGAGACAGGAAATCAGCACAAATTAATATCTTGTTCTCTCTGAGCAAGTCATCAAAAACTTTTTGGAAAAACCAAAAAATGGGTTGTATCAACAAAATTAATGCTTTTGCACCCAATAAAATCACTATTAAATTAAACATCTACTATGATATGGGAATCTGAACTAAATGGAAATGGAAATAGAATTCTCCTCAGCAAAGCGATTTTAATGTAATTGCACATTACAGATATGCTACACTGCTAGTAATTTTAAACATCTATACACTGCAAGCCTACAAAGAAGATCCAGTAAGTTATCCCTGTGCTAAGCAGAAGACAGCGTATACCTCGGGGGGGGGAAATAACAATCAGCTCAGCCACCCGCTCATTCTAAATTGCTGTTTATAAATCTCACAAAGCAACTCCTGCTCATTCATTGTTGGACTGGCTGCACAAGATTTTAAGATGTTTAAGAGAACACAAGGTCCTAAGTACGGAAACAGCAAAGCTGAAGCTTCCTGACAGGAAGAAAATTTGAACAATTTATGACCTCATGTTCTCAATGCAAGAAGTAATTCCACATTTTTGTAAAAATAATTTTTTGGGGGACTGACCAGCCATCAAAGAGCAGGGCAAGAATTCAAGTTCACAATAAAAGTAAACAGGATTGAGGGGCGAGCTAGAACAGACTTTAGAAACACAAAAGAAGTTAATGCCAATACAAACAAAAATAGTACAATTCTGAAATTATGAAAGTTGTGGTAATACATTATCATTAAACTCTCAGCTACAGTTTTAACATTGACTGTGCTGTCTACTGACCTTGGTTGGGAATGGAAATTTTGAAGGTTCAGTTTTGCAAGGCGTGTGAATAGCTGTCAATGGAGGTGGCCAAATATGGGTCATCTCCTATGGTCACACAAAGCCGAAAACAATTATACACCTAACAGGCAGACTTCATATTTGAATATACTCAATAAGAAAGCTGTCTGTGATCTCACTCACCATCACTGTTAGCTGAGAGAATTAAAACTAATAATTATCAGCATACTAAGTTTTATAAACAGCAAACTATAAATTCTTTAAATTCAATCCACAAGCAAAACAGAAGAATGAAAAGCCATCAAGTTGCTATGTTAACAAAGCTAAAACTTTGAAATGATGTTCTTAAATATTTATAAAATGTTAAGAGTTTGACAGTGCATGGTCAAATTATTTTGAATCAACTATGTCACCACCACCCTACGCACTTACTAAGAAATTACTGGGAGACAGAAAAACAACTTACTTTCAGAATTTCATCCACACTGCTCATGTCACCAGATGCTGATGCCTATAAATCAAGGTTCAGAATTAGCTGTTTTATTTGCACTGTCATGCTGGTTTGAGGTTCAAATTCAGGATTTTCCATCTAAAGCTAGTGCCCAAAGACACTGTATTAAGGTACAAGGAGCAGAATGACTTACAGTGGAATCTTAAGAACATTCTTCCAGGAGTAAGCCCCATTGATCTGAGTAGGACTCAGTAGACTTACTTTGGATTGCTCCCTTAGAAACACAAAGAAACCATGGTACACTATTGCACTGAAACTTTTCAGCTCCACCCTTCTAGCAGTAGTCCCTGGTAATTCACTCCAATAAACCTCTCTACACAGTGAGCAGCAAACAGAAGTATTTTTCCATCTGCAGGGCAGTGGATCTGGATCCTGCCCTTAGAGTAACAGCTGTCGTATCACAAAACTATCATAATGAAATATCACAGCATATTTTCAATTACTCTCCATCTGGAGAAATTCGAAGTGTACATACTTTTCTTACAAATGAAACTTGAAACACACTACCCCATTTTAAAATTCTGAAGTTACTGCATTTTTAAAAGATTAATTCTTTCTTTTCAATAATGGAATTCATTGGCTGTCCTTGTATAAAGTGAGACATGATTTTCTATGTTTCTCTTTCTTAAATCATACTACACCACAGATGCAAAATGTGATATCCTGACACATATGGCCCAAGTTCTCACTTGTATACACTGCTTTTTCTTTTTAATTAGCACAGTTTTTGTGTCCAGGAGGCATATGTAATTTTGTGCAAGTGAGGGCTTGTGTGGCCTGATAAGCACTTAGATAACATTTGGTTTTAAAATAATATTAATCATGGCAGACTTGACGATCTTAATACCAAAAACCATGCACATGGGAAACAGTTACACACTGGAGCATTTATTCCATAGTAACATATACTTCCTTACTCCAGAAGGTGATTTCAACAGAAGTCTCCTGTCGGTCCCAACCCACCCACCCCCAGTATATTTTACCTGTGGAATAATTGAAGTTCCGTTTCAGGATACACTGAGCATGTTATGAAACTATTAAAAAGACAACTTACATCAAGAGGCTGAGAGGGAATTTTCAGCTTTGTTAAATGTGCTTTGCTACTAGGTTTCAGTTCATTCATATTGTTGCTGTGAGTCTGGCTACTGTAGTGTTCAGAAGAAAGCTTTGGTTCCATGGACTCCTGACCATCCATGGGCCTTACATAGGCAGTGGGCTTCTGCAACATTGTGTTAGACTTAGACATAAGTGAAGGAGGGAAAGACTGGCTAGAATGCTGGCCACTAGAAAATGAAGGTACACGGGATGGCGAGTCCCAGTTGGCGTCTGGGTCTCGTGGAGATTTAGAACGTTGATGCTCCTTGCTGTGGTGATCATTTCCATGAGATCTGGAATGGCTGGGGTTCACAGAAGAAACAGTAGATGGTTTGCCAGGGCTGGAAGAACGAGACTTTGAGTGTTCTGATCCATGCTGGGTTTTTTTTCGGCTACTGGTGCTCCCACTACCACTATATGAATCACGGTCATGTCTCTGCCCACTACTGCTAGTGCTACTGCCACTGTTGCGCTGGCTGCCATGTCCACTCTGTAAACCTGAAGAACGCTTCTGTGACTGGGAAGAAGTGCTAGGCGCTGGACCTACAGGCGTCCATTTGCTGCTCTGATGAGAGCCAGTACTATGTCTCTGTTCACCAAAAAAATTTTGGGTTGATTTTTCATCTGTTGTTGATGGTACTGTTGGTTTGGGAAACCCAACAAGCTTTTGGAGAGACCGGTCACCTATAAGATCATCCATTTCATCATAGTTTCCAAGCATGCTTTGGATACGGCTAGACAATTTATCTTCTTTGCTGGTCTGTGTAAGTAATAAAAACCACAATGCAAAGGCACATTAAAATACATTAATAAATAAAATATATAAATAAATTATACAACTCAGCTTTAAGGCAGATAAATTTCTGAATGCTAATTATTTACATATTTTTCTAATCACTTAGTTGTTCTTTACTTAACTTAATTCAGCAACCATTGCACTCATCCATAATGGAGATCTATATTGGCTAATTGATGGTTTCATTAGAATTCATGTCACCATTAAAACACTTACAAGAAAATGAAACTGTATAGTTTCATTGATTAACTTGTACCAAAGACTGAGGCTGAATTACAAATTAATCAATGGGCAGTCAACAAAGATTCTGGAACTTAAGGGTGATACTTTCCCCTATATTATTTAACACCTACATGTGTCCCCTTGCCCAGATTGCCCAGAGGCATGGGCTGGGTTGTCACCAGTATGCAGATGACATCCAGCTCTATCTACTGTTGGGTGGCCAGTCTAACTCCAGACCGGAAGATCTGGACCTGGGGCTACAAGCCGTGGTTGGTTGGCTTAGACTGAGCCGATTGAAACGGAATCCAATGAAGACGGAGGTCCTGAGCCTAAGTCGAGGCAGTCCGGAGTTAGGGATACCACTCCTGACCTTCAATGGGGTACCGTTGGTGCCAGCGCCGGAGGATAGGAGTTTGGGAGTACACCTACCTTTTCCTTGCACCATATTTTAACAAAAAGAAACTGAGCCATTTTTCATATAAAGTTAAACCACTATGCCTTGCCTTCTAACAGTAAAAATCTTAGTCATGGAATCCGTCAGTGTCCAGCTGAAACTAATGTCAATTCTTCATTGTGTGAGTCTTATGTAATAATGAAAGCATGTATTTGCTTATGTGTATGCACTGAAATGTATTTTTTATTATTATGATTATAATTAGGGATGGGCACAAACCGGCTGACACAGAGAGTACTCTGTCTTTCTGTGTTATACCTCTGAGGATGCCAGTCACAGCTACTGGTGAAACATCAGGTCCTACAATGCCAAGACCACGGCCATACAAGCCAGAAAATCTACAACAGCTAGTGAACAAAAGTTCATTATGAATTTTGACCAGTTTGTGGTTTGTGAGGTGAACTTAAGAACAGCCACATACTTCCATGAATTTTGATGCAGTTCATGGCAGTTGGTGAAGAGAAAAAAGCAGGAGTTTACCCCTGCTTTCTGCTCTTCACAAAAAGCAGATGTTTGGAAACCCCTGCTTTCTGCTCCCCACGAAAAGCTGCAGGGAGAAGAAAGTAGTGTTTAAATGGCTTGGAGCCACTTAAACTAAACAGCTCAGCAGTGGTCCCTGCTGCTCAGCTGTTAGGAAACCCCTGCTTTCTGCTGCCTGCGAAAAGCCAGAGGGAGCAGAAAGCAAGTGTTTAAACTTTAAATGGCTCATGAACCAATGCGAAACAGTGTATCAGTTTGTGGTTCAGTCATGAACCAAACAGCAAAAATGTGATTCGTGCCCATCCCTAATTATAATGCCAAATATTCCATATTACACTCATGATACTATTTTATAGCAATAATGTGTTGCTTATTAAATTTTTTAACATGCTCAAACCTAGATGAAGTAAAGTCTTCTCTTTTGATGTCACAATTTTAAAAACTACAAGCAGTAGCTATGTCTTACATAGCTATGTCTTACATAGCTATAGCATTTTATATTCAAGAAACAATAAAAACTGATTATATTCATCATTCCAGTAATGTACAAGTAAGGATAAATTTTCTTTTAAAAAAACAACCAGACTGAATCTCTGTCTTTGCTGAATAAAAAGGCCAAGTGACAGTCTGACACACTCAGGACACTCTGTCTGAATACACATGTGGCCCACTGGGATAGATTACAGTAATAGGCCCAGGGATCCCAGGTTCTAGATCCCCACTCGACCATAAAGCTCACCGACTTAAGTCAGTCATATTACTGTAATGAGGCTAAAGTGGGGAAGATGGATAACCATATCTACCACCCTGTGCCCCTTCAATGCATATCAGGACATGATGGAATAATAGTAATAGCAGTGTATTTCCACAGATACTCAAGATTCCTGTGTTAAAATCTTTAAGCCATGTCATGTTCACTTTCAGAGTCCCGGGATTAAAATGAAAAAAAGGCTGCTTTCTGCCACGCTACATTTTATTCACTTCGAAGACTCTGAAGGTCTGCATATCAGAAGCAACGGTGTGAGAACTTCTGCCTTCGAATACACATTAGAGCCTTAAAATAGCAAAGGCCTAATACCAAAATGAAACTTAAAGTATCATTCAAAGAAAGAAACACAGCAATTTCTTACATTGTAGGTACCCTAATGCTCATAGAAGAGTTTATTCTTTGAAAACTATTTAAGTTCCAAGAAACTGTTATACATATGTAGTCCTGTCTAATTTGGATGTTTGTGGGTAGTTTTTGACTTTACTCCTCTTAGTCTGACACTTCATCTACCTCTTTCCATCTTATCTTGTACTTCTTCAGTTTTCAAAACACAAGACTGAAAAAGGAGTTGATTTTTTAAAATCCTTTTGTCTAGCTTCTGCATTCCCCTTCATCTCCTTTGATTACTTTCAAAAGGTTGAGTGAAGCAAATAAAATTCAAGAATTATTCTTTCCAGTGACTGTTTACTGAAATAACATCATTTCTCATTGGACAGAGAAAAAAAGGAAAGCCAGCCCTAAATTGTTTTGACCTTCATCAATAGGGCACATCTGCAAGCTGTGTTTGGACAAATGCTAGGACAGTTGTTCCAAATATCTGACACAGCCTTTTAAAAGGGGCAAAGAGGAAGGATCCTAGATGGGAAGTCACCTCGGTGCATTCTCTTTCCTTTTCTCTCCCATGGATGCACCTCTTTCCCCCACCTTACCAAAACTCAGAAGAACAGAGATGTAAGTGAGCCATTACAATGGAAAATCTCATTTTGTGGCCATCTAGGTGGCCATCTAGGTGGCCATCTGGGGCTTTAGGTCCCCACTGGACTGCTGGGGTACAGTACGAGCTGGCAAACGACAAAGCTGAGAATGGTGCAGGTGATTTGTATCATAGCATAGCTAAAATGAATACGTACATAGGTTCATTTTAGCCACGCTGCTAGTAAAAGTAAAAAGTTTATCAATCCATCCTAAAACATTCAGTCTGTCCCTTATACATAACTGGTCGTCATGCCTATTAATACATGTCCCAAAATAATTGTTTCATGCTTTGTAGTATAGAAAGTTCAGAACAATTAGCTGTCTAAGTACTGTACTATGAAGCACATACAAAAGGGGGGGGGGAGTATCCAAGGTGGAACAGTACCTATGGTGTCAGTGGGATAAGAGTGAGATATAAAACAGATGCATAAATGCATAAATCCAAGTTAAATCTCCGATTCTATGGTACTCAAGATGCATCTTTAGTGAATGAAACAGGCAAGATGGTTCCAAGTTGCATAATCTTCGGTCCCTGACCTTTGAACTGTCTGATACCAGAAACAGAGGAGTCTGTACTTTAAAAATCCCAGGTCCAACCATTTTCTGTAACCCAGTCTGCTGACTGCTTATAGCTTGGTTTCAATTTTACTTATGACTACTACAATTAGACAATGCAGGATTTCATTATCAATCACAATACGTCTTAAAAAAAAAAAAAAGGAACCAGACACTACAATGTCAAGCCCTAACAATTACCTGTCTTCTATGGAATACAAACTCCATGAAATGAGAAATGTTATATCTTGAATCACTCTTTTGCCACAAAGCAAAACCTCAGTATAACAATAATCTCTGCAAATAAATTTCTATTCAGAGTTATTGTTCTATACGAACACTCTGCATATATACTGTTAGTAGCTAACCAGTTTCACGTGCAGATTATATGGGTATTAGGGTACTACTTACAGAAAATAGAACTTCAATATTTTCTTTTTTAAAAGAGTGTTGATTTGATGAATCCAAAACCTGTATTAATCCCACAACAGTCATAAAATTCTAGCAAATCTTTTATCTCCAGTTATGTTAAAAACACTTCAAACCATATAATAACATTTCTGACATCATCAAGAGTAAAAAATCTTAACCCCTCTCACTCTCAAGCCACTTACGAACACCACGTTACATTAGAGAACTGTTATTCATATAAAGGCTTGGAAGTCTTCTGTAAAACATTTTCCAGAAAACATTAAGAAAATTTTCTTAAATGCAAACCTGCTAGAGACAAATCTTTTAAAAATCCTTAAACCATTTTTTAATCTGACATAAAAACTCATTTGAAAAACCACATGTACTTACAACTTTGTATGGTTCAGCAAAGAGAGGAGAGTTAGGTGGAAAGGCTTCTTCACCCTGTTGAATTTCTTGATTACGTCTCTCTCTCTCTTTAATACGCAGCGCATTCCGGTCTTCACGGTTCATGTTGCTATGATCAAAAATAATTTGATTACATAAAATGAGATACCATGAAGGTAAGCTACAAATATTTCCCCCCTAGACACTATACAAAGCCTCTTAAGAATCCCACCTTCCCTTTAAAGACACTCTAATGAGCTTTCTGGTGCCTGTATACGAAAGCTTTCTGGTACACTGGTGCCTGTATACGAAAAGCTAGATGCCATTTACAACACTGGTAATACTTACACAAGTACTTCAAACATTCTCCTAGATCATTTACCTGCATATTTGGAACAAGCTGATAGAAAATATAACTAAGACGCATTCTTCATAATTAAAAACATCAAATTCTGCCTTCTCCTGGCACCAGTTATCACATTCAGACTACATCCTACTTCAAACATTCGCCTAGATAATTTTACCTGCATACACTAAAGAATACACAATGATCTCTAAAATAACCATCACAGAGAAAATCTGAATTGTTTTCAATGTGCTTGCTAAAGCATTCTTGCGAAATACTTATTCTCAATAAAATGCTTTTTTCAACCATTTGTCAGCTACGCTGCCATTAGGTTTATGGGTTCCAGTTCACTCGCTTGACCTGCGTACCAGCCAGGCCCGCATTCCATTCCCCTTGGCGCCTCTGCTCCTTATCTCTGACCTTGTAGCTTGCTCCCTCATGTAGTGTCTTCCCATATTTCAACCGTGGGACCACTTTCGCTTCTTCGCCAACCCACCAACGGGAGAGTGCCTAATTGGCCTGTCGATGGGGGGCCCCTTTTGAGTATACTATATCTAACCCTGTAGGCTTAATATTAGTTATACTTAACAGTGAATATGTTTATGTTACCATAGTTCTCACAATAAAGTAAAACCTTCTTGGAAGTGTGTGCTAAGTGATTGACTGTGGGTCCTGACACCATTTTTCAACCATTTCAAATACTTATTCTCAATAAAATACTTTTTTCAATAATTAATTTCTCTAAAATATAATTTTATCATCCGGTACGTAGATGATACCTTTATCATTTGGAGCCATCAAGAAGTACAATTGATGGAGTTTTTAGACCACCTCAGCAACATCCACCTGAACATACAATTCACCATGGAAAAAGAATTTGAAGGTAAACTCCTATTTCTAGGTATGGTCATCTGCAAAGCTAACCTTCAATTAGATCACAAGGTCTGCAGAAAACCAGCTCACACAGATCATTATTTACACATAAAACTCCAATCACCACCCTGGGCAAAAAAGAGGCATAATCTAAACATTAGCAGACCACACAAGACAGACATGTGAACCGCACTCTCTAAATGATGAACTAAATCATCTAAACCACTCACTTCAAGCAAATGGCTACTCCAAGAATGAAATCAGAAGAGCAATTAAACCAAAGGTAAAACAAACAAGTGAGGAAAAACAGTCTCCCACAGGAAAAGTGTTTTTGCCATGTATCAAAGGAATCGCTGATCAGATGGGAAAACGTATGAAAAAACACAACCTACAAACAGTATTCAGACCCACCAGAATAATACAACAGATGCTACGATTGGCAAAAGACAGAAGAGACCCCCTCACGTCTGCAGGAGTATACCGCATCCCATGCAGTTGTGGACAGGTTTACATCGGGACCACACAGCGTAGCATTCAGACAAGAATAAAAGAACATAAAAGACACTGCAGACTGGGCCAGCCTGAAAAATTAGCAGTGGCTGAACAACACATTCAATTACCATGTCGGATTACACAGGGAAGCCACTGAAATTCATAAACATAAACCCAATTTCAACAGGAAAAAAGAGAGTTTAAAAATAAATAGGGCATGGTTTCCTGTCCTGAAAAACACAAAATGCTCTAGATCTTACAATAGCACTACAGATAAGATTAGAATTTCAACAGCCAATCCATATGCAAAAGAACCTGGGGAACTCCTACAAGATAATGACTCAGCCCTACCCTAGTTCCTGAGTAGATATAAATTACCTGCCTACCATTTTTCTTCTCACCTTGACACAGAGAGTACTCCATCTTTCTGTGTTATACGTCTGAGGATGCCAATTACAGCTGCTGGCGAAACGTCAGGTCCTACAATGCCAAGACCACAGCCATACAGCCCAGAAAATCTACAACAACTAATGAACTCCGGCCATGAAAGCCTTTGACAACATAGTTCTTTTTCCTTTGATACAGCAAGTATTGAAAACCTTAGTGCAGGGCTGTCAAACATGTGGATCTGGCCCCTGCCGGGCTGGTATCTGGACCATGATCAACTGGCTCTCTCCTGCTTCCTATTCCTGGTTGCTACGGCTGCTGCATTGCCAAGCCTCTCTTCCTCCTTTAGGGAGGAAGTGAGGAGCAAGGAAAAAGAGAGCACACACGTGCGCACCAGAAAAAAAAGCTCCTTTTGCTTCTCCTGTGCCTATCTGGGATTTTATTTTCTTTCAAAAAGACCCTGATTAGGTATTACAACACTTGGATTGGATTTCATGGTTTAATGACTGGAAGTAGATGGCTAAGTATTTAAAAATACATTTATGGTTCCATATATTCCAGTTCAACAGTAGTCTCCCTCTCTCCCCTCCCACCTCACTGGCTGTCTTTCTTCACATTAACCCCCCACACACACACACACACTGCCTTTTAAACTTTTTATTATTATCATTAGCAGTGAGTAGATTTTGTCTAGTCTGGAAGCAACACATTATTTCACTTGGAGAGGTCCCCCTTTCCAGTTCTAAAACTGGAAAAAATATATAGAAGAAATCTAACAGCACAGCTTGCAATCTTTATTAGTGGAAGAGAGCATGAGTCCAGAAGCACCTTAATGACTAACAAAATTTGTGGCAGGGCATGAGTTTTTATAAGTCACTGCTCACTTCTTCAGATACAGCTAGAATGTGAATCTATCTGTACTTCTATCTTGGAGAGTGACGTGATTTCAGATGCCAAATAACAATAGCGGTCATTAGTAATGAGAGAAGAAACCTAGGTCTTAGTTCAGCCCAGGAGGATGCACTGAGCTTCATTATCAGTTGCAATTCAGCAGTCTCTCTTTCTAATCTCACTTTATGGTATTATATATGTTTTAATTTGCCTTGGTGGCCCTTATGAGAGCAAAAAGGCAGGGTAGAAATTTTCTAAAAGAAACAGGTAAGCAAATATATTGTCAGCCCCTAATAAGAACAAAGAGGATGGCATCTGGCATCTCTACAACATTCCCTTGCCTTACACAGAGATGGGGTCTTTAAAGTGTAATGTCCAAATAAAAAAAGTAATTGTACTTTCTTGAACTTTGCAGAGAGGAGAATATGTATTTTGACTAGTTGGAATTTGCCAACTGCTACTAACAACTGCTTGATAACAGAAAATAAAGGGCTCCTTCACAAAATGCATGTGACAAACGACTTAGAATAAAGTATTTCTCCATGCCACATGCTGATCCTTTTGTAAGCTGGACAGAGAGCTCTCCAATGTTCAACTCTTAACTGTATCTTATTCAAGACATGTAACTATCTGCTATTGGTTCAAAAAATCCAATTGTACACAAGGGATGTGCATTTGGGTCTAACTGAGCCAAAAATCTACCCCAAAAATACCTTACTGGTATTCTTCATGTAGATTTCGGCATCCCAAATGTATCTGGGATTTCTTGGGGAACCAAAAAAAGATTTCCCCCCAAATCCCGGATATATTTGGGAATTACCCGGCAAATCTGAAAACAGCAGAGAGGCCAGAGAAGACTGTTCTGCCCCCTCAGCTGTTTGCTGAGCCTCTTTGCCGTCCCTTTAAAGTTTAAAAGTATTGCAGAAGACAGCTATGCTGATGGGGAGCAGACTGTTCCTGCCGGCATGGCTTGGGGCTGGCTTCTCGTGTAGCCCAGTTTAAACCAGGCTGCAGAAGAAGCCAGCCCCAGGATCTGCTGTGCAGCCAGGAAGCCAGAATCTTCTGTGCCACATGGAGCAATGTGCTCCATGCGGCACACCAGCTCCTGGGGCTCACTTCTCCTACAGTCAGGTTTAAACTGAACTGCAGAAGAAGTGAGCCCAGCCAGGATCTTTTATGCTGCCGGGATCAATGTTTTCCATGCGGCACAGCAACTCCTGGGCTCGCTTCTCCTGCAACCTGGTTTAAACCAGACTGCAGGAGAAGTGAGTCCAACCAGGATCGGCTGTGCCCATGGGGAGTAGATTGTTCCCTGGCAGCTCAGCTTTGTGCTGGCTTTAAAAAATAATAAGAATCAGTATTTTTCTTCTTGGGTTTATTGGACCCCTCAAAATTCAAGATTTCTGAAAAATCCCAGATCCGAATACCATACTAGAATTGGGATCCAGGATTTTTCTGAAACCCTTAAATTTTTTGGGTCTAATAGACCCGAATCAGAAAATACCAGTTAAATTTTTTTTGCACACCCCTATTGTACACAGGGGGCCACGGTTGCTCAGAGGTTAAGATGCTGAGCTGCAGACTCCCGTCTCTGGCCCTAGATCCTGCCAACCTAGCAGTTCAAAAGCAAGAAATTGCAAGTAGATAAATAGGTACCGCTTCAGTGGGAAGGTAACAGCGTTCCAAGTGCCTTGGCATTTAGTCATGCTGGCCAGATGACCATGGAAACGTCTTTGGACAATGCTGGCTCTTCGGCTTGGAAATGGAGATGAGCACTAGAGTCGGATTCGACTAGCTTTCGAGCAAGGGAAACCTTTACCTTTACTATTGTACACATAGCCTAGAACAAAATTACAAGCAACTTTCAAATCAGAGACTGCCACCAAAATGGTAACAGAATTCGGGGCTTCCGATAAACCACCTAAAAACTACCTACATGTTACTATGCATACTCAACAGGAAGTGGGAGAAAATTCACTCACTCCAACATTGGCCTTCAGTGTTCCTATCAAATACATTTTTACTTGAAACAAACCCAGAAGACAGACTTAGCGGGTTTTATTAACACTTGAGCAGACTAAATGACAATGGTTATTCACAAAACTAGAGGGTTTATGATAGAATCAAACTCTAAGCTGTAATTATTTTTAAAAACCAACATGAGAGGCACTTTTCAAAGCCTAAGCTTGTCTTCAGGCAGTGAAGTGTGCTTAGAAATAGAAGTATAATTAAAATGACAATCAAGTGAGGTCACAACTAAGCATTAAAAATGACATTAAATTTATCTTCACCCCACCATCATCTAAATTCAAAAGGTTTTTTTTGGTTTTTTTACAAATGAAACCTTAACTTGATTTTTTAAAATGGAAACTGTCCTTCATTGGTTGAATAATTCTTAGTGAGGGGAATTTAAAATCAGATACTTTTTTTAAAACAATCCCTTGAAAACTAAACAGATTAGTTTCAAGCAGTAATAACAAAAGATTTTCACACTGGTTAATGCTAAAGAGATCATTTCTTAACAGGAACGCATGAAACTACCATACACTGAGTTAGACCATTACTCTATCAAAATCAGTGCTGTCTACTCTGGCAGGCAGCAGGTTCTCAGACTGAGGTCTTTCACACCACCTACTGCTTCATCCTGTTAGTTTGAGATGCTGAGGATTGAACCCTGGACCATCTGCATACAAAGCACATATTCTATCACTGAGCCATAACCCCTCTACAACAAGAATGAACAGGCAAAAGGAAACTCAGTAGGAAGCTGGGTGGACACAACACAAGGGAATTTAAAGGTAGAGACGGAGCCAAGAGGACCAAGAAAGTAACAGGGAGAACCTAGGGTTGCCAGGTCATTTCGTCACGCCAGCAAAGGAGAGACTTTCCAGGAGTGGAGGCGGAACACCACGATGAGCTGACATCACACCACCATGTCGGCGATGTCACACAAGGACGCTCTGGTTTTGGAGCAAAACTCTATGGTAAAATTGCCTTCAAACCATTGAGTTTTGCCCCAAAACCAGAGTGTCACCATATGATGTTGCTGACGAGATGATGTCACTTCCATGTGACATCATCACATTGCATCTGGGGAGCAGCCCCAAAAATTGGGGGATCCCCGCCCCCAACTGGGGAATGGCATCCTTAGAACCCCATCTTTTTATCTCACTCTATCTCCACCAGCCTTTGCCCTCCCTTTATCACCCTCTTTATCTTACTCCTCTTGTGCCTTTGCTGCCACCTTCTCCTCCTCCTCCAGGGCTGACCCAGTGGTGGCATCGTTCTTGCCCTCCTCACTGCCTTTTCCCTTTTCCTTTCTTCCCTGTTGTTTCTCCAGTAACTGCCAGGCTTGTGGGCCTCTGCCTGCCTGGCTTACCTCCATGCCATCTCCTCCCTTTCCTCTGTTATTTCTAGCAAGGAACTTGCAGGAGGAGTAAGTAGAGATCCCACAGACTTCTCCTACTCCTCTGCCATTTTAAGTCTTCTTTCCCAGGCAGTAGAGGGGGAGAAAAGAGAAAGCAGTAGAAACACTGCCATTTCCTTCTTCTCCTGGGCCATCTCTGCCTTCTCTCCTGGGCAAGGGGGAGTACAGCCTAGGAAGGAAGGAACATCAGGTCTCTTTTTCCTTGTTCTTGCGTGCACAAGCACAGACAATGCACCTCTGTTTTGGAGGATTTAAAAAAACCAACTTTAAAATCTTTTGGAAACTGTATGTACCTGGCTCCATTCTCTAGGATTTTTGAGCCAAACCTGGGCAAAGTGCAGAATTACATATATGATAATATCTTCATATGGGAGGGATGGTCAGATAAGACTAGCCCCAACACTTAATATGCTCTGCACCAGGAAGACTGATGAAGGGAAGGTATTTCATAATCAAAGGGCCACAATTGAAGAGGCTCTTGCTCTTCTCATAGTGGAAAGAGACAGGGCCTAACTTTGCGATTAATATTAAAATGGTCTTCAAAATGCATACAGAAGAATGATGATACATGTCTAAACCCAAAAGAGTTGTTTCCAAACTATATTCCTAAATATACCAATCACACTTCCAAAACACTTACACAGAGACTAAAAAAATTCTATACACAGTTGATGTCTATCGAGCTTTTTTTAAAAGCCAGCTTGAAAATGTATTCGCTGCAAATGTATGTTCCTCCTGGTTTGTGCTGTAGTTAGCTGTATGAAGGTAAAAGGGTTTTAAGGTGTCAGATACTTATGTGACTGGAGGTACTGGAAAGAACCAAATGTTAAACATTCAAAGATAAATAATACATTTTTTGTTATCATAGAACTTGTTACTTGATAAGTATTTATAAGATGACAGCACTTGCTAAAGCCTGCTGTTAATTGTTTGAGTATATAACTAACATTTAACATAAGTGAGCCTTATGGTGCAGTACACAAAATAAACTTCGGTGTACAAGTACCAGAGTTGTCGTGTAAGCTTAATTCTCAGAATGCAGAGGTCAGAGTTTCTAGCATTATTCTTGTTAGTTAGTAAATAATATTATCATTAGAAATTTGGGTGTTGTGCTTTTGATAACCTGACCAAAGCACATAAAATATTTAGCTGTATCTTACCACTCCACTCAGGAATGGCTTCTAGTTCTTCTAACGGAATGGTGGCAAGATCTGGAATTTTAACTGGAATTGATAGTCATACTATAGCTACACCTAGTTTCCTTGCTTTTTCTGGATGAAAGGACCATTTGCAGCGAATACAGGAGGAACATACATTCTCTGCTTTTTCACAGAGCTAAGGGTCCCAAGCAATGTTCCCTCTAAGCTGTGGAGTATTGTGAGCAAAAATTCTACTTTGTGAGCTCCTGGCATTAAAGTGGTGAGCGAGCGATTTGGCTATGGCATAAATTACTTTGCTCTGGAGCCCTCCTTCCTGAGCTAAGACAAAAATGTGGGAGCCGGAGGCTAAAAAACTGTGAGCTAGCTCACACTAACTCAGCTTAGAGGGAACACTGGTCCCAAGATCAAACTATCACTGGACTTTGCTATACCATTATATTGCCTCCTACTTACTCTCATAAAAAAGAGTTCTACATCCAGTAACTCCCTTGGCTGTAGCATTGCTGAAACCTTTGCGAAGTACTCAAATCATACAAATACACTGCTGAGTGCCATGTATCATGTCCAGAAGTTGCATACAAACATTTAAACTTTCAATATCAACTGCTTTCAAACTATCTCCTTGAAAAGAAATCACTACCTCAGTGGTTTAAGAGCTTTTGGTCGGATGATTTTAAAAATGCTTCCCCAAGCAAAAGCACAAACAGCTCATCACATTCAGTGCCAATGAACTAGACATGATGCAACCTGAGTCCTGCATGCCAATATCTGACTATGAATGATAAATAATCTCCAGTGCAACTATAAATAACTAGCTCTGACACACCCATCTACAAGAGCTACATTAGACACCTGTGAATACCCTCAAAGGCCGCCTACTGACCAAAGTGACAATAGATATAATTACTGACTGTGCAGAGAATTTCACAAAACATATAGAAATACTATGTAAACACTGAAGTAGTGCTATACCACAAACATAGGTGTCAACAACCCTTTGGAGTCTGTGGGGTAGCCTTGCTGGAGTCCGTGGGATCCGATGGAGTCTGTGGGGCAGCCTTGCAACGGTTTACCTCATTCCTCCACAGTTGAGAACAGAGGGTGGTGCTGGGAGAGACAGTGTCCCCAAGGCACCCGCTAATATGCATTCTCTGCAAGCCCCCCCCCAAGAGGCTTGTAAATTCTGAAATTTTCTCACAATCTGGAATGGATTGAATTATTGTTGATGTATGCACCATGAACTGTTATTGTAGGATTTTAACTTCTAGTTATTTACTGTATGTTCCTTTACTGTATGTTATTTATTGTATGTTCCTTTCCCTATGAAGAAAGGTTAAAGTGCTTGGGGCTCTTTAGCTTGGAGAAATGATGGCTGAGGGGTGACATGATCGAGGTTTATAAGATTATCTATGGGATAGAGCAGGTAGAGAAGGAAGTACTTTTCTCCCTTTCTCACAATATAAGAACTCATGGGCACTCAATGAAATTGCTGAGCAGTTGGGCTAGAACAGATAAAAGGAAGTACTTCTTCACCCAAAGAGTGATTAACACATGGAATTCACTGCCACAGTAGGTGGTGGAAGCTACAAGCATGGATGGCTTTAAAAGGGAATTGGATAAACATATAGTGCAGAGGTCCATCAGTGGCTATTAGCCACAAGGTATAGATAGGGGCTCTGGGGCAAGTGATGCTCTGTCTTCTTGGTGCTTGGGGGGGGGGTCAACAGTGGGAGGGCTTCTAATGCCCTGGCCCCACTGCTGGACCTCCTGATGGCACTGGTATTTCTGGCCACTGTGTGACACAGAGTGTTGGACTGGATGGGCCTTTGGCCTGATCCAATATTGGCTTCTCTTATGTTCTTATGTTGTAAGCCATCGTGAGCCCTGCTTACAGGGAAGGGAGAACTAAAAAGTTAAATAAATTTAAAGCCCAGGCTTTGCGGTTGAAAGGCTAAGGCAAAGTATATGAGTATAATGAAATAATTTAGAAGACCCAAGTGAAAGTGCTGGGTAAACTATACCAGTTCTTACTTGTTTCTGACAGGGGTTATGTATACCTGCTTTTTTAGGTCATCAGTGAGCATGGTCTAATAAGTAAGAAGCCTTCGCCTTCCCCCTCCAAAAGGAGAAAGAATTATGACCTAAAAGGAGTCTCTACTAAAGTGCGGAAAAACAAGCAGGAGAGTGTCCAAGGCAATAGAGAACCTGAAAACCTGTCGACAGCAGGAAAATATTTACTGGACTTTCAAGATAAGAAGGTAACACCAGCAGGGATCAGTTAAAACGGCGACCACAGTCAAAGCGCTACCTGAACAGATGGCTCAATTCCAAAGCCTAATGTTGGAATCAGAAGAGAAGATAAGGACCGCAATTGCAGATGTAAAACAGGAGGTTAAACAAATGAGTATGGAAGTTAAGGGAATCAAAGAACTGGCTACGCAAGCTCATAAAACAGCAAAGGAAAACAAGGAACAAATTAGCCAGCTAAAGAAGCTCAATGCAGAACTTTCAGATAGAAGCCGAAGAGCTAATTTAATCATACACAGAATCCCAGAGGACACAGATTCAAAGCAATTTGTTTTTGTTCAGTTGCACAGTCGAGTCCGACTCTTTGCGACCCCATGGACCAAATCACGCCAGGCCATCCTGCCTTCTGCCGTCCTCTGAAGTTGGCTCAATTTCATGTTCATTGTCTCTATGACACTGTCTAACCATCTCATCCTTTGCCGTCCCCATCTTCTTTGAACTTCAATCTTTCCCAGCATCAGGGTCTTCTCATTTGGTGGCCAAAGTATTTGAGCTTCAGTTTCATTATCCGGCCTTCCAGGGAACAGTCAGGGTTGATTACTTTTAGGATTGACTGATTTGATCTTCTTGCAGTCCAAGGGATTCTCAAGAGTCTTCTCCAGCACCATAGTTCAAAAGAATCTATTCTTCGGCGCTCGGCCTTCCTTATAGTCCAACTCTTGCAGCCATACATGACTACTGGGAATACCATTGCTTTGACCATGCGGACTTTTGTTGGCAGGGTGATGTCTCTACTTTTTATCATGCTGTTTAGGTTCGCCATCGCTTTCCTCCCAAGGAGCAGGCGTCTTTTAATTTCATGGCTGCAGTCACAGTCTGCGGTGATCTGGGATCCCAGGAACGTGAAGTCTGTCACTACTTCCACAGCTTCCCCTTCTATTTGCCAAGGAGTGATGGGGCCGGATGCCATGATCTTAGTTTTTTTGATGTTGAGCTTCAAGCCCACTTTTGCGCTCTCCTCTTTTACTCTGAGCAGGAGGCTCTTTAGGTCCTCTTCACTTTCTGCCATTAGAGTGGTATCGTCTGCATATCTGAGGTTGTTGATCTTTTCCCCAGCAATCTTAATTCCCGCTTGTGATTCATCCAGGCCAGCATTTCGCATGATGTACTCTGCATATATATTAAATAAGCAAGGTGACAATATACATCCTTGTTGTACTCCTTTTCCTATGCTGAACCAATCAGTTGTTCCGTATCCGGTTCTAACTGTCGCTTCTTGGCCCTTATACAGGTTTCTCAAGAGACATGTGAGGTGGTCTGGTACTCCCATCTCTTTAAGGACCTGCCATAGTTTGTTGTGATCCACACAGTCAAAGGCTTTAGCATAGTCAATGAAGCAGAAGTAGATGTTTTTCTGGTACTCTCTTGCTTTCTCCATTTGAATCTGATTCAAAGCAATTAGAAAACTGCATAATGGAATGGTTATCAGAGCAAGGAATAAAATTAAATGAGGAACAGATAGAACGCGCACATAGGCTGCAGGGCAAAAGGAGAAGAGGGGAACCGTGCACTGTGATAATTAAGTTTGCAAGGGAGAAACTGCAACAACAAATATTCCTTGCTCTGAAGAAAAATAAAGATCTGAAATATAAAGAGATGTATACCTGCTTTTTTTGCATGCCTCTCTTTAAAAAAAACCTTTCAGCTTATCTTTTATGATCACAAATGCTTGTACATTAATTTTGCAGGAGTTACTATTTGAAATGAAAAACTGGGGGTTAAACCCGACAGTTGATGCAAAGGACAGTAACTGTTTGCCAAAGCCACCAAATTACAGTCATGCCGTTGCAAGGATTGCTAAACATGTTAATTCAATTTTCTGGAAATAGGTTTCAAAACAGAGGAGTTCACAAATCTAGGACTTCATCAAGATGCAAAGTGCAATCTGATTCTCATTAAAGGTCAACAAAAAACACCAACACATTTTTACATTTTATATTAAGAGTGTTATCACAAGTGTCCGGGGGTGGGGTGGGGAATCGTTTATCTGCAGAAACACATTAGTTGAGCCATTCATTTTCTGGACTCCGATGCGCAGCAAGTTTCTGCTGTCCATACTGTGCTTATGTACACTGCATGTGTGGGCAACTGTATTACAGGCACATTATGTTGCCTGCATCATAGCTAGGTGTGATATTAGCACAGGGGTGTCAATCTATTCTACTTTACATGCAATGTTCAAAGTGGGAGCAGGAGGAATCTTTAGTAGAGGTGTAGATTAGACTTAAGTAACCACAAGATGTACCTGTAACTGCTAACAGCCATAGGTTAAGATCAAGCCTTGTCTAGTTTGCATTGTGTCATCTATGTAAACTAGGTTTTAAATAAACAAATATACCTTTCATTGTGCTCTGAATCGCTCACCCCTCGAAAAACAATATTAATGTTTCAAAGTACGGTTTCCAGGACTTTGGTTTTTTTAAAATAGCTTTTAATAAATTATTATAATCATTATAAACTCTATATATGTACTGTTTTGTAGATACCAGCCTACTCAGTAGGCCAGGACTAAAAAAATTGTGTAAATAATTTTCCACAATACTGTCCACATTAAATGTATATCACAGAGGGGAGACAATTTAACAATCAAATACTAAACTCTTATTATAATATGATTCATCAGGCTGGGGACAAAATGTTTGGGTTATGCTCCAAGTCCACTGCAATACAATTTATTGTTTCAAATAAATGTAATAGATAACTCTAGTTGTCTAAAATTCACATGCAGTGTAACAACCAGTCAGAAATGAACCTCATGTTGTAAAGCTCGGGGGGGGGGGGATGGAATGAGCACTTCTGTAATTGCACTAGAAAGGACTTTCTGGAATTTTAGCAAAATGCAAGGTTTTATTATTACTTCAGTCTTACAAGGACATCAGTAGTTTACTAGTTGACCCCTACAAACATCTGTATCGGGGTGAATCAGCAGCATTGCTGTTGTTAGACCTGTCAGCGGTGATCGACACGGTTGACCATCACCTAGTGATCCACTGCCTGCTAACACTGGGATTCAGGGGTCTGCCTTGCAATGGCTTTTCTCCTTCCTTCAGGGTCGGGGACAAAGGGTGGCATTAGGGGAACAGCTGTCCTGAAGGCACCCACTGATTTGCGGAGTGCCCCAAGGGGCAGAGCTTTCCCCAACATTATTCAGCATCTATATGCACTTCCTTGCCCAGATTGCTGGGAGGGATGGGCTGGGATGTCACCAGTATGCAAATGACACCCAACTCTATCTGGACCTGCCACTACAAGCTGTGGCTGGATGGCTTAGACTGAGCCAACTGAAATGGAATCCGACTATGCCAGGTTGGCCACAACCAGGACCAGGGCCTTTTCAGTGGCAGCTCCACACTGGTGGAACGAGCTCCCAGAAGACATTAGGGCCCTGCAGGACCTTTTACAGTTCCACAGGGCCTGCAAGATGGAGCTCTTCCGCTAGGCTTTCAATCGAGGAGCCACACCTAATACTGAACATTGGCTGAGGCCCTGTCCCCTGGAACCACCATTGGCAGCCTGTGCCCCGCCAGCATAAATGGATTGAGATAATAGCTTTAACATCAACATTGACTGTATTCCCATTATGACTGATCTGTTACTATGTTCCGCTATTGCTATGCAATATTATTACCGTTTACTAGCACTTTATGATTGGTTTTACAATTGCTCTGTTTTATGTGTTTTAAGTTTTTATGTAAGCTGCCCTGAGCCTGCTTCGGCGGGGAAGGTGGGGTATAAATCCAATAAATAAGCATAGCTGCATTAGTCATTTGTTACTTTTAAAGAGACAAGACATTTCTTGCAAATAGCTATTTACAAGATAATTTGGGGCAAAAAAAGAATCCAAGCAATAATAGATGTGCCTAAATATCAGAATGTCAGTTTTGAAGACAAGCAAGGTTAGGCTTCCAAGAACATTTCAAGCAAATATATTAGGGTTTTCCAGTAAAGTTACCATCATCCCAGATGGGTTAGCAATACTGTCATGTCAAAAGTGCTGCTTTCTAGACAAATCACAGACCAAGACTGATTACCTCACCAATAAAGAACTGAGGACTTTCAGCACAAAATGACTGGGAGTCTTCACTAGTCACATCAAACTTTTGTTTTTGCTTACCATAAGTTTGTTGGCTTACTGTAAACTTGCAATGCCTACAGAGTTGAAATACACAAGTACGTTTTTACACAAGGTGTATATAGGTAAGAAACATACTCGATTGTTCAAAACATTACTCATTTGCTAAGAAATATACCCATTTGTTTACCAAAAACCAAACCTAACCATATATACTGGTATTTTTTATATATATAAAAAACTTTTCTAAGTTCTCCTTCCTGGCAAGCAATCTGTTTACAGTTTACATCAGCTTTCTAACATCTTGGGTTTGAAATCTGGATATTCTGACAGACTCATTTCTACTGTCCTGAAATGTGAATTTACCTGGAACTGGGCTTAGGGTACTAAATATACTCTAGTACAGTTTGTCTCATGTTCCTACCTAGCATATAGGTCCCACTTTGATAGTAAAGTCATTCAATGTTTTGTACCTATTTTTTCTTAAAGTTCTAAAAAAAATTATAGGTGAACTTTCTAGAAGGATATATCTTTCTGAAGCTTGCATAACTATTAATTATATTATTGTTTAATGCCTCATTTTAGATACTACGTTGCGGTGTATTTCACAGATCAAGCTAGGCTAGTTTTCATCTTTAAACAAAAATTATATTGTTAATACTACATAGAAAATTTGGCTGTGATTTCAATGCTCAAGAGTTATCACATTTCAACATGTTTCACACCTTTTCAGATCATCTTAATAACAGACAGAAGGCTGAGCTCAGATCTGAGTATGAAAACATAGAATGCTCCTGACTGCACACACCAATTTTGACTCCAGGTCAGATACTATATCACAGTGGGGTGCATCCTACCAGCTTGCTGCTCCCACAAGAAGATAGTCAATTTTACACAATTCCCAGTGCATTTTACATCCCCTGACACTCACCATAGGATTTCAAGGGTTTCAGAGGACTGAAGGAAGAAAACTCTACAAGCATAAAGCTCATAGGGTTCAATCCACTATGTTTTGCCTTCTCCCATTCCACTTTGAAAATCACTAAGAGAAAAGGTGGATTTAACCCAGTTTCCCATTTTGATACTCTAATATTTTTATATGCAAACTGCATACGATAATGAAGCCCACTGGTTTGCAATTTGTAAAGTGCCATGCTTAGCAGAGTTATACCTTTCTAAACCTATAGACTTCAATGAACTTAGAAGGGTGCAACTCGACTTAAGATGGCACTTCAAAACTTTTATACAGCTTTAAAGTGTTTAATCCAAAACCTTTGATCATGCAGCCCAAATGGATTTCACATAGCTTTCACTATAATATGCAAGAAGATCACTTACTTAAGAGCTACGGTTGCAATTCACATGTAAGGACATTTATGTTGGTAAAACATGCAAGTTTACTGCTCTAAGGGCCCAGCAGCAACCACATAATAATGCTATATATTTTGTCATTTATGGTGCTTAACCTCAGAAGTCAGGCAAGGCAGGCTTCAACTCCATGCACTTGATAAATGGTCATGATTCATGACTAAGAGATTGTACACACAGGTTTTATTATAACTGTATTATATTTTAAATTCTATTTTTAAATTTTATATACATTTTCTATAACTGAAATTTTAATCAAAAATCATCTGATTAAATTTGGGGGGACCATCCTACTTTTACCCACACAGACATCCAGTTTCTAAGGTGGCTTGCAGTGCATTCAGAGTTTATGTGGAAAGATTTTGTGAAGCCTCCCCACTCCCCAAACTCAACAGCCCTTAACTGAAACAGACCTACCATGCCAGCCACAAACCACTTCTTAAGATACATCTCATTAATTCCTTGCCACTCTGTATTCAACCCTGTCTGTTGTAATGTCTCTCTCAACTTGGGTACATCTATAAAAAAAGAAAATCAAAGAAATAAAACAGATGAGAAATATTTGTTGTGAGGAGAAAATGGAACAAAAGGGTTGTTGTAAGGAGAAAAATGAAAGAATGCTGTAAACTACTTTGGGTCCATGCTGTGGAGAAAGGCAGGTTATAAATGTAGCAAATAAATAAATAATAAATACAGCTGAAGATGGTGGACAGATAAAAGATAGGTCAGTTGGAGGTAGGAAAGAGAGAAGGAAGCAGGGAAAGGGGAGGAAAGTAGTGGTGGAAAATTGAAATGCCCATCATAACTCCTTGCAGGTCCCCCACTTATCTAAAAAAGAGAACATTCTAAAGTACTTTTGGGTTCTCCACCACACAACTAGGCCTCACCCAGCAGCTGGCATCATGCAACTCAACCACACTTTTCCCAGAGGAAGGCTGCCAGGGTAGGGAAGAAGGGAAAACTGAAGACCAGAGGAGGGAGGGGAGATAAAGGCAGACTGGCTCACAGGTAGGAAAGAGGGGAGGAGGCAGGAAAAGGGGAGAGGCTTTCAGGGAAGAGAAAGAGAAAATGGGGGGAATGAGATGCCCTCCATAAGCCCTTGCACGTCCCCCACTTGTTGAACTGTAATCTTTCAGTAGCACAGGAAATCTGCTCAGAATCATCAACGCTATCTGAGCTATTATCCACAACAAGAGGTACACTAGTCACAGTAATCCATGTGCTAATCACCTCCAGATTAGATTACTGCAATGTGCTGTACATGGGGCTACCTTTGAAAAAAGCTTGAAAGCTTTAACTGGTTCAGAACACACCTGCTAATTTACTAACTGGCATTAGTTAAAACATATCATCCTAGTAGTAAGAGACCTTTCTTGGTTACAAGGTAGCTTGTGAGCCCAAATCAAAGGGCTGGGTTTGAACAAAAAAAATAACAAGAGTTCTTCCCGCAGGATCAGCTGCTTCGTGAGCTCTTTTGGCCAGTCTGGTTTAAAGGGACCCCCCCAAGAAGGGGGACCCGCGATACTCGCGGGGGTGGGGGGGGAGAAGAAGCTCCACCAAAGGAGAAGGAAGCAGCTGCAGGTGAGCCTTCTCCCCTGCCCCCCCAGCACCGGCACCCACAGTGAGGCCTGAGCCTCTCCAAGCCTTCTCCCTCCTCCCCCCCCAGCACCGGCGGCGAGAGGCCTGAACTCGGCCTGCCGAACTTTCTCCCCCCTTTACCCCCAGCGGTGGCAGCAGCAGCGGTGGGAGGCCTGAGCTCCGCCCACCAGACTTTCCCCCCCGCGCGGAGGCGAGGGCTG
>NW_015159733.1:421649-458652 GCF_001447785.1 Gekko japonicus
CCAGTCTCCTCCTCCCCCCTCCAGTGGCCGATCTCCTCCTTCTCTCCCCCCCCCGCTCCGGTGGCAAGGCCTGAGAGGCTTCCAACCCCTGGCCCACCGCAGAGTTCCCAGAGCGTTCCCAGCACATGTGCAGGAAACGCTCTTTTACCCTATATTTTTTCAACTTTTTAGATTTTTGTACACACCTGGGGACTGCCCCAAGTGTGCAGGAAAATCTCCCTGCCCCCAGGTGCCCCCAATGTGTGGATTTAGATATCTGCACGCAGGGGGCCCCTTCGCTATTAGATATATAGATATACTTTTTATATGTACATATATATTCTGATAATGTCTTCAATATCTGTAAAATTGCCCTTACATTATGTTTTGATAATTATATTTCCTATGCCGTTTTTCCTATTCCTTCCCCCCCCCCATATCCCTTTAAAAATTAAAATAAAATAAAGGCTACTTCTGCTCAGCACTGACTAGAACAGAAATTGCCTGCCATCTATGTTAGCTAATTTTATCATTCTCCATTAATTTGTGAAATTATTATGAAAAGAAGTTACAAGCAGGCACACAGAGAAAAAAGGGTGACTTCCCTTCAATGAGGCTTCAATGTTACAACTTGACAGTTATTAGGCTATCAATGTTAGATCAGTCCTAGTGCAAGAAACCATCAAAAGGGAAGTTTGTTCCTGTTACCCTACATAGGGTGTGTATTTATTCCACATTTTAACTGAAACAAATACTTTATTGTAGTGATTTACTCTGAAGAAGTACGGTACTAACTTCACTCATGATGGATGGTATGAACACACCTTGAATGCCTCCCTCGACTGAGTTTCTAGAATTTTTACTCATTTTTATAAGAAAATATGAAAACACTGCACTTTAAAAGAATGTAAACACTTTTTATAATTGTTTACTATTTATTGGGATGGTTTTAGAAAGCTTTAGGGTCAGTTCAAAGTAAGTATCAAAATCTTCAACTATCATGACTGGTTTATTACATGGAACCAATGCAAATTTGAAAGTTGAGATTTACAATTATCAAATACTAGGGCACTCTTTCTGGAAAACATAGGAACCAAGGTGCTCCAAGTAGAGATCTGGGTCAACCTGGTCCATAAGCAGTTATTAGACAATTTTTTAACTTGTTCATTGTTGTAAACCACCTTGGACTCATTCTCAAGGAAAAGGGCCCCCCACGATTATTTCAAATAAATACATTCCCATCAATGTCCCTCAATTTACTATGAAGGCATTGGACAAATTACTCTCAGCCTCACTCTTCCATTGTAACTATGACCTACTTTACAGGATCTTGGTGAGCTGCTGTAAACTATCAATACTTAAGCATCACTTATTTAACAGTGAAGGAATACTGCACGGGCCTCCTCTTCACCAGATAACAAAGAATGTATTACTAGACGTCAAATTTTAATTGCAAAACAATACATGTAGTCTCTAAGATACAACCATTTGACCAAGTTTTTGTTCTGGGTAACCCTTGCTGTACTCGAAATTGTAATCTTGAAGATGAAAGTGGGGGAGGAGTCATGAAATGGGATTCTGATTACTGACAAGCTGGGTTCCCACCCTGCTCACTTAGTTCAGCCCCCTACAGGACATCAGCCTTACCAACCAGCATCACCCATGTCATCCAGCTTTAGCTCCAGCAAGCTCTCCCTCAACCACCTGACCAGTGAATCCAATCACTGGTCCAGCAGCTTTGAGGAGCTTAAAATAAAGTAAAACAAAAGTGTCATCAACATACAGACAACAATGGACTCCAGAGCTTCAGAGGCTCTCACTCAACCACCTTACATAAAATAGTAAACAGAGGAGCCAATACAGACCATGCAGAACCTCATGAAATGTCTCAATGTAGATTCAGCCTTTCCCACAGCAACTTTATGAACCTGGCCAGAAAGAGTGTGGGAAACCAGTGCAAGCAAACTGAACCAATCCAGGGCTAGCAATGAAGTGTGAATATAAATCATATTAATCCCAATACAGGAAATTAACACAATTTACAACCAATGAGCACCAATGTCCTGCAGTGTCAAACAAAGACTGGGGAGACCTGAGTTTAACTCAGGACTAATTCACATCTTGTTATGTTTGTTTATTTATTTATTTATTTGATTTATATCCCCGCCCTCCCAACAGCTCAGGGCGGCTTACATATGGCAAAGCCAGAGTAAAATACAATAAAACATATGATAAGCTACATATTTAAAACACAATAAAACCATCCTATTTACACGGTGCTGAGCCTATATTTAATCTTCCATGATGGGAATAACCACCCAAATTTGATGGCCAGCTCTCTCGGCAAAGCTGTTTCCTGCTACGCTGTTCTGCCAGGCCGGGCCAGGCCCCCTTTAACACGGCTGCTGATGGCGCACTACCTCATTGGTAGGATAGTGGCGGCAGCGGCTCCTACTCAAACGCCTGGCGGAAGAGCTCCGTCTTACAGGCCCTGCAGAACTGCATAAGGTCCCGCAGGGCCTGGATCTCATCTGGGAGCTTATTCCACCAGGTAGGAGCCGCCACCGAAAATAGAGGAGATACCAAAATTCTATGCTTTGAAACTAACTCTCAGGCTCATCCATGTAAATTTGGACTGGGACCACGAGGAACAGGGGGCCTTCTTCCCTTCCCCTGCATGCCATTTTTTTACAACATGAACTGCCCCTGGGGAGGCACTGTTTGTCCCATGGGAGAAACTGATGTGTAGTCATCTGTAAAAACAAGTTCCTTGCCCCCAAGGGCAAATATTAGCTTCTCATGGCCATTTCAGGTCAGGTAAAGAGCATGGGCAGGAGGAGGCTCAAGTCCCTTTCCCAAAAAGTCCAATGAGGCGCCATGGTTAACATCCCAACATGGCCACATAACTTATGTTTTTTTCCATATACAATCTACATATACAATCTACATATTTCTGTTAAATCCACAGCAAACATTACAGCAGATGAAAGACAAAACGAGCTCCAAAGCAATCACTCCTTCCAAGTTCTGGTCTGATTTGGACCAACACTACCAAGTGCCTCAAGGTTGAAATCCCTCCTCCTAGCACAGTCCATCTTCTCATTAGCTATAGCACACATCCATACCCACTCTGTGAGAGGGAGCCCATCAACAGACAGAGTGATCTAACAGATGAATTAGCTTCCCCAATAGCAGTTTTTGGCAGCCTACAAAAAGATTCAGATTCTGAAGTGTACTGAGGAAATTTTGAACTAGCAAAGAATTATCTTAAACACTCCCTCATTTTAACAGTTAAAAAGAACATCAATGTTTGGTTTTGCCTTTTGCACTAAATGGTACATCAGAGTAAGCCAGATCCCCTGTTACCGTGCTGGCCTTCACTAAGAAAAAGGAAAGAGATAACTAGATCAAGATGGGTAGCTGTGTTAGTCCGTCTATAGCAGTAGAAAAGAGCAAGAGTCCAGTAGCACCTTAAAGACTAACAAAATATGTGGCAGGGTATGAGCTTTCGTGAGTCACTGTATCTGAAGAAGTGAGCAGTGGCTCATGAAAGCTCATACCCTGCCACATATTTTGTTAGTCTTTAAGGTGCTACTGGACTCTTGCTCTTTTATAGGAAATACAACTGACCTACAAAAGCTCAAAAGAATAAATCTCCAAGTTCAATACACTGTACAATAAAGCTAGCCTAAATAAGTGAAATATTTGCAGTACAGGCTACAACTCCGTGATAAAAAAACGTACGTTGTATGGATAATGTATCATAATGAATCACCAATATTTCTGCCAAGGTTGCACATTGAATTCCACATATCTTGATTAACAAGCCTGGTTTACTCATCCTTTTTTTGGCCAGATATACAACCTTCTTAAAACAATCAAATTCAAGAACAACCAGTTCATCCTGTTTTCAGCAGTACCTGGCTATGCAGTGTAACAACTGTCTAGTCCTAGTGACAATCATGAAGGCACTCCACTCATCAAAAGCAATGTTTCGGGGGGGGGGGGGGAATCCTGTCCACATTGGTGTAAAACATGCCATAGGTCTTGAACATTTTTAAAATGGCGAAGCCTACCTAAAGCATTGGGTGTGTGCATGTGACAAAAGTGCATGGCAGCCATATGCACAAGAATATACTAGATGTGGTGTAACAGAAGAGGAGCCAGTGAGAAGAAGCAGAGCACTCCTTGCAGCAGAAAAACTCATACTAAATACGTAGGTATCCATTTAAAGATGTTAGGTAAGACAGCTGGTAAGGACCAGCCTGAGACTTGGAATGAAGCTGCCAGTATAAGTAGCACTATAATAGCTGAGTCAATTCAATACAAAAGTAGCTCTGCATACAGCTTTTATTTCCATATTAAAGTTTCTGACATGCTGCACAGAAGCAGATAAATATAACATATTTTTAAAATGGTCAATGCTGAGTGCAAACTTTACCCAGCATATATCTGAAGCTGCAAATTCAAAGTTTCTGCACAGATCCTCACAGGTCTGACCACTAACAATTTTGCACAAAACTGACATTGTGCTTGCAGCTTACTGTTCCTCACACTGGCAACTTGAGATGGTACTCAGAATGGCATTTAGTTGTCATTCACAATAATCAGTCCTCCCAATCATTATCACATAAGCTATTTAATAACAAATTCCTGCCAGGAACTGCATTACAACTACTGAACTGAAACCTCAATAATGGAAAATGGAGACTGTAAAGAGACTACACTGATAACTGAAAACATGAATAAAGTTACAGCTCAGAGTATAATCTTATAATTTTTGCTCCAGTGTTGCCTGAACTTCAGTTCTGGTGGATGGCACAGTAATATGCTATTTATTCTAGACTAAACTATGCAACTATTAATTTATAGTAGCTATTCTATGATCTTTCAGAACTGCAGTTCAACAAAGTTAGAACCAGTCATGACCAGTTAAAACAGTGTTTCTGGTTTTAAGCTACGTTAATACTATTGTCATTAATGTAGTCAACTAGCTTAAACCCAACTATTCCAGTTGATTTGTGAGCCTCACACAAAATAGTCACTGAAGATGGTAAAAAACACAGTAATGAAAGGAAGAATTGAGTCTGAAATACACAAGTGGTCAATATTTTTCCTTGAACCACCTATCCTTCCCTTGAACAAATATCACACTTCAAATCACAGTGTTAGGAGAATCATGCTGAATCATTTAAGCATTTAAGAGCTACCATTTATATCTTTAACTAGTGTCTGTAGTTAAGCTGACAAACTAAATTCAGAGAAGATAAGGATACTGGTGGAAAATCCTTGGGCCTTGAAGAATTAAATGTGGCAACTGATGGGGTGAGTATTTCTATAGACCAAGGCTCATAGCCTTGGCATCATGATGGAACAGCTTTGTTTTGATAAGCAGGTTGTTGTGGTATGCAGCATGGCTGTCAATTACATCTCCTTTGCAGGCTGTGCCTCTTTAGGGAGGCAGAGACCTTGCCACATTGATCCATACTTCTGCAGCTTTCAAACTAGACCATTTGTAATACTTTATCTGAGCTACCCTTGAAAACAACTCAGAGGTAGATGCAAAATATTGCAGACTATTTTCTGTTAAATATGAGATGAGAGCACATGCAAGACTTTGCTTTGTCAATAACACTCATTTATCTCTGCATTCTCACTTAAAAAGTGCTGGATTTAACCTATGGTACGTGGCTAAGGTCCATATAACCTGAAACAGTTGCTCCTTCTATCAACTTTGCCAGTATCTTCATTCATCAATCCAGACACAGTTTCAGCCACCACTCAGTCCTCCCATATAATCAGCTCCTAGAAGCACGACCTTTACAGTCATGCACCCAAGGTTATGAAATCACCTCTCTATAATTGTTTTCCTTTACTTGCATTCCACTTGCATATAAAATCTTCCTGTCTCATTGGGTCTCCTTAGAGTGACTTTTCTGACTATCTATTATATTTTCAAATTATTTTATTGGTTTTATATTATATTTCCTTTCTCTGTTATAAGCCTCTTTGAACACATGTCAAACCAATGGCATATAAAAACTTTAATCAATCGTGTTCAAAATAGAAAAAATAGATCATAATTCACCTTATTGATCCAAAAGTGTTACATCTGTATAAAAAAGATCTTCCTCTGAATCAACTCTATTGGCACTGAAGTAAATCTGAGTCAGTCACAGCTTATTCCTATGTAAAGAGTACCAATTGAAAACCTGCTCCTCAATCAATGCAGACCCAATCATAACATCTTAGGGCTATTTTCCCCCCATATGCAATAGAACATTATCACTCTCTATATGTTTCCACAAGTATAAGCAAACAACATGTGAACTATACTAGCATCAATTCCATCAATTGGTGAAAAGGCCTATTATTGCCCACATCATACGCTTGCACCCAAGGACAGCTGAGGCATCTCATGCATACAAATGTATTGCATAAACCAGTTCTCAGTTCTACAGCTAGATAAAAGCATAGCTATTCAAATTACTCTTCTTTATTATACTTTGAGTACACTTCAAACTAGAATTTTGTATAAGGGCACATGGAAGATTACTGCACCTATTTACCAAATAACCATTAAATCCCAAATCATGACCAGAGAATCTTAAGCATAGTTGTAAAAGATCTTAAATGATAGCTCAAGCTAGCCTAATCTCATCAGATCTTGGAAGCTAAGCATGGTCGGCCTTGGCTAGTATTTGGAAGGGTGACCTCCAAGGAATACCAGGGTCGTAACGCAGAGGCAAGCAATGGCAAACCACCTCTGAAATTATGCCAATGCTTGTGATTTACACCATGAGTTGCCAGGCCATACTCGAGAGCCTGCCTGGGGAGTTGACCAACAGCTGGCCAAGGCTACTGGCAAGCCAGCCCAGTATATTGCAATCCACATCATGACCTACCAGCTAATGACCTTTGGGGGTTCAGGCAAGCCATGTGCTCTGTGTAGCCCACACAGTATTGGCAAGACAGGTGGGCTGCAAAACAAGGCTTACTTGAAGTTAGTGTGTGAGCTGCTTACTAAATACTTGCAGATACCTGTGGACAGGGTCTACATCAACTATTATGATATGAATGCTAGTAACGTGGCCTGGAATGGATCCACCTTTGCATAAGGCTCTTATTTGTCAGTGTTCTCCCTAAGGGCCTGTTGTGTCCTTCATACATCTCAGCCATCACAGCCAAGCCCACCTCCCTAATGTAAGCTCCTTGTTGGTCTCTTGCATTCATCATACTTGTAACATTCCTCCATATCAATGGGAAAACAATGCTATATGATAATTGATTGATTAATTAATGACAGAATACCAGCTGGGGGAAATATATATATAAAGGGGAGTCACAGGATTCAACCCCATATGCTGAGGGAAGCAACTTACTTCACCCTCTCCCAGAATCCACTTTTCCAAGGCACACACAAATACAGATGAACTCCAAACTAGGCAAATTACTGACTAGGCCTCCCTACAGTTTATTTTCTTATCCAAAGAGCTGCTGTAGTAACATGTACAGATATATTACACACGGAGACTAAAGTCAAAGTAACAAAGCACTGACATCAATTACTGGTGAAAGATTAATTCCAACTAATGTTGAGACAGAAAAAGGGAGGTGGCTTCATTAACAGCAACTTATAGGTGCATTTATCCCAGGCCATTTCACAAGCACTTCTAGGAGCAAAAGGAGGTACCTTCTGTTCTTAGGTACACACATGTATACAGATAAAGACAAAGAATGCATGAAATGCTCCTGTAGTATGTGTCTGTAAAAGGTAGGTTAGGGATGCAATAAAACAAATGACAGGAATTCCCATGAAAAACAATGGGAGAGGCCTGAAAGGCCAATGGATGTAGTGGGAGCCAGGAATGACAACGGACTTGCATGGGCTTCGTTGAAATACATTACAGTATGCAAAAGTTGCAATGGAAATGCAGTAGGGATTTTGAGAAACCTGCCCTTGCCTTGGCATGATAGTCTCCAGCGTATAATTATGGTCCCTGAGCCCAAACAGGCTGCTCTGGGCCTGGAATAAAAGTCCCCAGAGTGGAATGCCAGCCCCTAGATGCAAAATAAAAGCACTCTAGGAGAGGAAATGACAGCTCCCAGAGCAGAATGACAGTCCCTGGACACATTGCACTGGGATGAAAGCCCCTACAGTTGAAGGACAGCCCCTGGGAGAAGCAAAAGTATTCTAGGACTAGAATGACGGCATCACCGTGGAATGACCAGATAAACTGCACTGGGAGTGGAATGATAGCCCCCAGAGTGGAAGAACAGACTGGAACAACAGCCCCTAGGATTAGCATAAGTGTTTTTGGGGCTGGAATGACAGAATACTTCTGCTATAGCCAGGGGTTGTCATTTCACTCTAGGGGCTGTCATTACAGGCCCGGAACACTTCTGCTACTTCCACAGACTGCCATTCCAGTCTGGAGATTTGTCATTTCAGTGTCAGCATGGTTTATCTTGGTCTAGAAAGTGCAATTCCACTCTGGGCCTGTCCTTCGAGGCCCAAGGCAGGTTTCCGTAAATCCATTCCACATTTTTGTTGCAACTTTTGTTTGCTATAATGTATTTCAATGAAGCCCTGCAAGTCAATTGGCATTCCTAGCTCCCACTATATCTGACGAGCCTTCAGGTATCTCCCATTGTTCCCAATGGGCATTTTTTTTTTTGTCATTTGTTTTAGTCCCTGTGTTACATCTCGACGTCTTCTGAAGAACATCTCAAGAAAAAAAAAGGAGACAGCAAGCAAAGAGAGAAAGCGCGTCAGAAATGGAAGGAGGATTCAAGGCGGCAGCCAAAGGAAAGAAAGGAAGTGGATGCCAAACGAAACAGGGAGAGCCGAAAAGGAGCAGGAAAGCGCCTTCCCATTCCCCGATCCCCGCGAGGAGAGCGAGAGATGACCAAGGCGACGTTGGGTAGGGACGAATAAAGGCCGGTTGCCCACGGTGGGGGAGGGAATGACGTTTCCTCCAGCCAAGAAAAGGGCTCCGACCTCCACTCCTCGGGAAGTGGGGCCTCCTCTTGCCCCGCCCCAACCCCAAAGCCACCCAGACGGAGGGTCCAGCTGCCCAAGCCACCCGGTCACTCACCTCCGCTAGATGTTTGGCTACACCCCGACCATTTCCCGGTGGCCGCTGCCGGGCGGGTGTGAGGAGGGCCGCGAAGGCCCCACAGGCGGCCGCGGACAAGGGGAGGGGCCGCGCAGGCCACGGCGGATCACCGCCAAAGGGCAGGAGCGGCGACGACGGATGTCCGGCTCTGCCGTGACTCCATGTCTGGCGGTCGCTGAGATCGGGCCGGACGAGGCGGGCGGCAATGTCAGCCCCCTTGCCTCCCTCGGCTGCCTTCGCCTCCCTTCTGTCTGGAGTCGGATTACCCAGAAGCCCCCGCGCCAAACTCAGCCCCGCCGCCTTGCTCCTGCGGCTGAGAGGAGGGGCCTAAGGCCCCGCCACGTGACACCCCTCGCGTCGGACCAATATAGGGCGAACGCCACCTCTCTCGGCCGGAGAGGAAGCGCCGAGCTGCGTGAACGTAACGCGAGAGGGAGAATCGTGCAAGTTGAAGAGTGTCTGTGCTCTCTCGCGACCCCTACAGGGGGAAAACTCCTATAGTGGACTATAGACTGGGGTTGACTCCAAGCCCCAGTTGGTTTTGTGTCATCCAGACTTATAGAGAATGGGAAAGCTTGCACGCTGTTAGTTGGGTTAGTGTTAAAAGCGTTTGTGTGCGTTAAGTGCCGTCGAGTCGCTTCTGACTTTTGGCGACCTTATGCATTGATGACCTCCAAAATGCCCTGTCGTTAATAGCCTTGCTTCAGGTTTTCAAAACTGAGGGCCGTGGCTTCTTCTATTGAGTCAATCTGTGTCATGGTGGGACTTCCTCTTCTCCCGCTGCCTTCAACTTTTCCTAGCAGCATTATCATCTTTTCCAGTGATTCTTGTCATAATATGATCCATGAATTCAATTTAATCGTTTTACCTTCTAGGGAGATTTCAGGCTTTATTTCATCTAGCACCCACTCATTTGTTTTTTGGGTGGTCTGTAGTATGCTAAAGGTATGATATAGCAGTTTCACAAAACAAAACCTATTTAAGGATGGGTAATATTTAGTGACCTAAGGCAACAGCTGTACAATGCTCTATGGGCCCATCCCGAAGAAAGGTACGCATACTGAGGCTAAACTTATAAGTGGGACTACCACTGGAAAGCAGTAATAGTATTTCATTCCATGCATAAATAATTGAATGTGCAGTCAGCTACTAGGTTAGTTGGGGCATTAATCAATGAATGGTATCTATGGACAACAAGCCATGATAAACAAATGAAACTTAAATGGGCTGCTGAATAGCAGATGAAGATAAACAGGTGAGAAATATTAGCTGCTTGTAGGCTTTCTGGAGGAACCTCCACTTTGCCACAATTTGAAACATTACCGTTTCTGGACCTTGTGTCATGGGGCTCCTGTCTTCTTGCAAGAAAGGGATATTATACATAATCCTGTAATGATGAACTGTAAAGCCCAGGTATTTAATTTCCCTTTAGTGAAAAAGAGAGTGATCTGCAAAATATTAGTTACACAAGATGTTCTTTCCAACTTGGGTGCATATCAAACATCAGTGTGAGAATTTAAACGAATTATAACTTTCTATCTTATTAAAAAATTACAGAAAGTGCACAAGAGTAGCTGAACTCTATTTTCAAAGCTGCAATCCAATAAAAAAGGCTGCAATCCCATGTATAATTAGGAGTAACTGCAATACCAAACTCCAAAGATGTATAGCTTCAGCAGATCATAGAACAGATCACTGTTTTGACACATTTTCCAAATTAGTTTTAAAAGCAGGTCATAGTTCTCATTCTACTTGGATTGTATTTTAAAGATACAGATCTTTAAAATACAATCCAAGTAGAATGTACACGTTTTTAACCTTACAGCTTGTGCAGCACAGGGAGCAAGAGATGGAAATACCAATCAGAAAGTTAAGGGCTCTTCTCTCCCTCTACTATCATCTCATTAGGTGGTCTAAGGCTACCTACCCTCCTCCTCCTCAGCAAACTAGGGATATCACGAACCTTACAGGGCTGTTGCAAGGATTACATCAATGCGCTTATGTAGAGTTATTCGAACACATTTGCTACATAAATACTGGATACTATGATATAAAATTTTGCAAGTATTTCTTTAAAATTTTGTGATTGCTGGTAAACTACATGTAAGGTTTAGTGTCTTCCAGTGGTACACAGATGATTACAGGTTATGGCTGGTTAATAGTTACAGATAAAATAGTTTTGCAGTGTCCTGAAATGAAAAGTACAGGTTCATAATATCCATGCATTAAAATTTCTAAGAATGTATGAAAAGAGGATTTACTATTCTGAGAGTTTACTAATTTCTGTCTATGGTACTTGTCACTATAGTAAGCATGAATTAGTCAGCTCCTGGGAGTTCTAAGGCAGTTCTTGTTCTCAAATTACTTCTGGAAGGAGAAAGCAACTTAAAACACCACTGGTGTAATTCCTGGCAAAGGAATTGCATAGCGACTGTGACAGACTCCCCAGTGAAACATCATAAAATGAATGCACTTATCATCGCTGCATACAGACAACTTGCTGTATATATTTCACTTTCCAATAGAAGCTGTTATTGGAGGAGGAGGAGATTGGATTTATACCCCACCCTTCACTCGGGAGTCTCAGAGCAGCTTACAAACTCCTTTCCCTTCCCCTCCCCACAACAAACACCCTGTGAGGTAGGTGGGGCTGAGAGAGCTCTGAGATAACTGTCCTTGAGAACAGCTCTGACAGAAGAACTATGGCTTGCCCAAGGTCATCCAGCAGCTGCAAGTGGAGGAGTGGTGAATCAAACCCCAGTTCTCCCAGATTAGAGTCCACGCACTTAACCACTACACCAAACTGAATAACTATTTTAGTAAAAACCAGAAGAGGAATAATCCACAAACAAAATTCCTCAACTCCTGTGGATTATCTCCACCATCACAGTTCATGGAAAGTTTCACATCCACAAATTCTATGCTCAACAGTAAATAGCAGAGAGTGGAATTTTATTTTTTTTCCTTCCCATCACAAGGCTCATTAGAGGTCCAAGTATATCTAGCACTCTAGCTACAGAAAAATATCTGTAACAAGACTTGTAAAATTGATTTCTTGTGGCATATATAAAGCAAATTACTGATTTTTTAAAACTTTACTCAAGAGTTGTCATATGAAGCTGCTTTATACTGAATCAAGACTATTGCTGCCTTTATAGCGCCTTATAGTAGTAAATATATTGTTGCTCAAGCCTCATATTTATCTGTTCTGGAGTCAAATAAACTTAGGAGGGCGTATACTTTGGCTAGATGCTCTGCCTTACCTTCTGCAGTTCTTGAGGGCAAATTTAAGAAAATCCCCCAAAATGAGAGGCTATGTATGTGTGCGTCTGGGGAGATCGAATCTCAGGAACATGTCTTCCTGAGGTGTCCATTATATAATGAAGCTCGTACCAAACTTATCGACCCCCTTTTGGTTGGTTCCTCTGATCAGGATAAGATAGAGAAATTGCTTTCCAATTCTGATCATATAGCGCTACAGCAGATAGCGAAATTTTGTTTTTTGGTTGTAAAAGTTCATCAGCGTCCAGGTAGCCAGTCGGGTTAGGACTGCCTGATTTTAATCTTATTGATTTTTTACTATTGCTATTTTACTCTTTGTAAGACTAAATTTTGTCCAACATTACATCGTATTTTTGGTTTTAGTGATTAAAATGTTTGTATAATTTTATCTTTTATTAATCTTGTCTTATCATAATAGATTTACCATCTGGATACTTTTTGACATTGTAATCTAGTTAAATGGTAATATACTTGCAGGTATGGTTTTATATTGCTGGCTATGTGCTGTAATAAATTCATTCATTCATTCAAGATTATTGGACCATCAAAGTCAGTATTGTCTACTCAGACTGGCAGCAGCTATCCATAGTCTCAGTAGAGTGCTTCACATCACCTGTTATCTGATCCTTTTAACTGGAGATGCCAGGGTTTGAACCTAGGATCTGCACGCAAAGTAGATGCTCTACCACTGAGCTATGCCCCCTTTCTGAGAAGAATCTTTGTTATGGTCAAATCCTTTTGTTTTGTCATCAATCTATAAAGGTTAGACAGAAAAGTATACACATAGATAAAACAATTCTGAATTCCAGGTCCAATTTTTCCTTTCCTGTATAAAGAACTTGGTGCTAATTTAAGGGTAACATTACTATTTCTGTCAGAAAAGCCAAAAAACAACAACCAAAGAATGAATGAAACACTGCAGTAAAAGAACTGCACTCTGCACACCGGGGGCTTGTTTCAGATGCCAGAGGTTAGGACATTAATTGGCTTTGATGATCAGAATAAGTCCATCAGCTTATGGCTGCTTTCTTTCCCCTTGATGCCTTCGTTTCAGTAATTACAGGACAAAATAAATTAAACTTGAACCACTTGCATGAAAGTTTGATTCCCAGGCTAAAAAAGGAAGAATTAGAACCAAAAGTGAAATGCACCTCCAATCAATTACAACTCCTCCATAAAATTTATCAAGAGACTCTTTTCTAAAAAACACATTTCAGGAAGAAATTTAATTTAGTACCTGCAGTCCACAGACAATTTGCAAACGTTCCAGAAACTGGCTCAGAGCTTTTTTTTTTCAGAGATAGCCATACCACACATATACATAATATCTTTAAAGTATGCACCTTTCTGAGCAACACTACAAAGAATGTCTTCAGGATACTAAATGGGATGGCAAAGCTATTGTAGAGGTGGCCATTTTGCAATGGGGAGAGATCTTACTGAAACTAGTTTATGACTACAAGACAGGAGCAGTGAGTAGCTAGAAACCTCTTCATCAAGTTAGCAGGAAGGATCACTTTGGTATCTATAACAATGCCATTCATCTGCTCAGATAGATCATCAAGTCAGTATCTTCCATTTGCTGATAACCAAGGCCAATAGGTACCACTTCAGTGGGAAGGTAACAGCGTTCCGTGCACATTGGTGTTTAGTCATGCCGGCCACATGACCACGGAAACGTCTTCGGACAGCGCTGGCTCTTCGGCTTTGAAACGGAGATGAGCACCACAACCCTAGAGTCGGATTCAACTGGCTTTTGAGCAAGGGAACCTTTACCTTTACCTTTTTAAGGCCAATCCACTTCCCACATCCCTCAAATTGCAAAACAGTAAACAGAACAGTAACAATTTGCACCATCCTTGTGCACAACTACCAACACTGAGGAACCTATGGGGGGAGAGCTGTAGAAATGGCTTAGTTCCCATGACTCACATATAACAGCGGTTAAATCCTAATCTTCAATTACATGCTTTCCTCCTCTAGCTTGCTTGAGTGAATTTAGGGTGAAATTTCAGTAAGCTATAATCAGTGTACCCATTCTGAGGAAGCATACATTACAGACATCCCATGACTACGCATTCCTTTAGTGTGCTTGGCTGAAGGTTGCTTCAGGTCCAAAAATCCCTGACAGGATACCACCATTTCAGAGAAAACATGAATCTAGAACCCTTTATGTTCCTGACATCCTAGACTTCCTTAGAAGGAAGTATTTATCAGATTCAGAGGGGAATAACTCCCATCTGCAGTCTGAAGTAGTAGAGTTTCTGGATGGCTGTACTACTTGATTTTTTTCAAATGGAAGGTATGAGTTTGAAACATCATAGGACTTCTTGTTTTGTCATTTCTCAAGGTATATTGAGCATAATGCCTGCGACTATTCTCATCTCCTTATATTCATATAAAGATTGTCTTTTAAAAGCTTAGATTTTTACTTTTGCTATTAGTGTTACTTTTTCCAGCAACTCTCTGCCCTAATTTATTTCTGACTAAATACCTCTTTAGTAACACTGTTCACATACATATTATGAACAAGTGAATTGCTGTAGTGCTGCCCCAATTATCTAAGCCACTCTACTACTTCTCATTCTATTCCAGTGGGATCTAGTGTCCACTTATTCTCAAATATTCCCTTCATTATCTTTCATGGCTTCAGGTTCTTCAGTCCAGAATGAAACAAAAGTGCACGCTTGATTCTGCTCCTGTGGTACATAAACACAAAATATTAACATTCTGAATCTGCTTTAATAATTTATTAATCTTTCCTCTTAAATGATACATTCTCTAGCATGACTCTCCCAAATAATTTTCTGGTAGTATTAGAATTACAGTATCTGAATTCTGCAAAACATAGAAATGGTTACAGACTAAAATGCACAACTTACATAAACATTTAAATAGAACATTTGTATTCAAAATTCAGTCTACACACTACATTTTCATAAAAATATAAAAAATAGTTCATTAGTTAGTTCATATTTTAACTAGACTAGGATATTTAAGATTCCCCCCACATGTTCCCTCTTAAAAAGACTCCCATCAATAAGAAACTAAAAGGAGACTGTATCACAAATTAAGTGACTACTGCCAATTGCTAAAATTCATCACAACAGCAAGTTAGTTCACTTCAGTCAACTAGCAAGAAATGTACTGTAATATGATATTTGCAAATAATTATCCTCCATATCAGATTTTCATATATAAAAGTTGTGCTATGCAAAGAATAGATCTAAACAAGCAATTGTAACTTAAAATGCAGTGGAAGTTATGCAATCAATATAATCCAGTTTATTTTACACTTAATAATTTCCCAAACATAGCACAAAGGGAAAATTGTAGACACATTTTTAACCCAGCCCCAATGAAAGTACTTTTCTTCCTCACTGAAAACAGGGCATGTATGCTATTACCATTTCTCAAGGCTCCCAAATTAGCATGTGGAAGGTATAATTAGGATTCCAATCTTCCCTATTAGTACTTATTTAACTTTATGAAAAAGGCACAAAGATGAAACACTTCTGTTGCAATGGTAATACTACTCTCTCTATGCACTGTGCAAGTAATGCTTTACAGGGATGACCTTGTCTCAGAAAAGTTTCAGTAAGAAGCTCTAAACACAGGTCCTGTTAAAAAGATTAAAGCATTTGGCCCTGGTCCAGAGATTCTGGTGCATAGCACTGAGTTGAGTATGCAGCTGCATGTAAGGATCTCCACTGATGAACAGATGGACATTGGTAAGTACTAACAGTACTGTTCACTTATAAAGGAGAAATGGGTTTCTGGAATCAGCCTCCCCAAGCTCAAAAGGCAATCTGAACCTTCAAAACTAATAACTAGCCATCCATTTGCTGGGAGAGTCCAAGTGCAGTAACGTGTGCAGCCCACTACTGTGCTATGTTCTCTACTAAACATCCTTTTTGCATATATGGGGAACACATCCAGAACAACAGTCTGTGCACAGAAGCCTGTTTCCGTTATGCAGAACAAGATCTGTGAGAATGTATGAACACAAACATATTGACCAACAGATCAGCATTGACAGAAGTTTGACATTGCAACTAATACTTGACCCGGAAAAGCCATTTGAAAAAAAAGTAAATTTATTTTATCTATATTTGATGCAATATCATCATTTCCTCTTTAACTCTTAGCAGAGATTTAATATGGCTTTGCTATATTGTCAGCCAACTGAAATAAAACTTTATATTCACCCTCCTTCCACCTTGCTTGCAATCTGAACGTGGCATAAAGGTTTCTCTATGACACAACACAGGATGGTTCAAAGAAATAAAGTTGCTTTCTAGCATGTAAACATCAGGGCGACTGGACCTTAGTTCATATAAACATTTGATAGATTTCTTTAAAAATTAAATAAAGTAGCCTTTCCTATTAAACAATAACCCACAAAAATACTCTTTCAATAATCATTATTTGCCATTTAACAGCTTTTTAATACCATAGTGACTACTCTGTAAAACACACTTTTTTCCGAATTGTAAAAATGGACCTGTTCATTTGTTTGGCCATAAATGCAATTTTAAATGCCATTTAATTTTTAAAATTCCAACACCAGAGTTCTGACCCTGCAAACTATGTCTTCTTCTTTTTCTTTGGTGGCTCATCATCTGTGCTGCTGTCTGTGCTGGTGCTGCTGCTGCTACTGGAGGAACTGGAATCTGTTTCAAAGTCAGAAGAGCTGGAAGAACTACTTGAAGAAGGGGAGGAGGAGGAAGTGGAAGTGCTTTCATCACTGTCACTGTCATCAGAAGAGGAGGATGAAGAGTCTTCACTCTCAGAAGACGACTCACTGGCGGAACTGATGCTGCTGCTGCTAGTGCTGGAACTTGTCACACTTTTAGATCTGTATAAAAATTTTAGAAGGATCAGCAGTTGTTACTCAAGATCACTGTATCAACGCCTAGTGGAGTCTACCAAACCAAATTTCAACTATACTTTCCATAGGTTGTATACAGCCATATTTTCCACTGACCAAAAAGGAAGAGGAGCTGCCTGTGACCGTGAAAAAAAAAGGCTATGCTGGGGATCATGGGACTTGTGCAAACAAAAGCCATGTGGGATGGGGGCTGCAGTAAGAGCAGAGCTGAGGAAAAAACTGTGGCATTTCCAGAGTATTTGGGAGACATCTAGGGCTGACATGGAAAAAAAAATACAGTAGCATTTGCTTGGGATTCCAAAAAGCTGGAAAAAAACCCGAAAAGTTTTTTTTGGGGGGGGGGGGGGGGACACTGCTTCCCTGGTTTTAAAAGATAAGTTTCTAACTTCTACTCAAGTAGCTACAAAAAAGATTCAATAAACCAACACTGTTATGCTAGTTACCATGTGTAAGAAACTCAAATGTTAATGGAAGTTTTAGGTCCTGAGAAGACTTAATGATTTCTAGCTTCAGGGATCTATCACTAAAAATAAGAATGTTTTAGCTAAGATGTTCAACTAATCTGATTCTAGTGAAGCTGCAATCAAAGATCTGGGTACGCCAAGTGTCCTGCAGCCTTTAAGTCGCCAAAAAAATTACTCAATCCTTTACAAATTGAGGCCAGAGAATTTTCTGGAATCACATTCTTAAAATAACATTGTATGTGTAGATGCATTTTCCACTAAAATCCTTTATTCATCCTTTCCCTTTTCTAGAAGAAAGAAAGCCTGTAAAATAGCTGAATACAATTGGTTCAGATCAGAATATTCAGTTTTCCAGGATGCATGGAAATTTATGTCATTCTCTAAAAACAAGGAGGTTTATTAATTATTTTTATTATATCCTTTCTCCCTATTCAGTCCCCAAAGCAGCTAGAGATAGTCATAGCAAGTTGTAGATTTATGGCACATGAAGTGACAACGTTTAAATAGTCTTGTAAGTCTCAGAAGGTCTTGAAAACTAAGAATAGATATAGTTTACATATGCATGTAAGGAAAGAACAGAAGATAAATAAATACTACAGAACAGTAAACCCTCAAGTTTTGCATTTAAAATTATGTGTAGAATGTATTTTCTCCTTCTACAATTTTGACAGCAACTTTTTTTAAAAAATAATCTTTTTATTAGTTTTCCCAAACAAAATGAAAAAAGAACCAAAAAATATACATTACAGCAACACATTTTTTTTTTAAAAAAAATAGTTCCTCACATATTTCTGCTAATTAGTATATCTTAATTTACCCCTGATATATATTAGCTCAGGTTAATACTTCTATCCTTTATTTCCAACACAAACCATTTTTTAAAATTTTTCCCTATCTCTTTCCTTTAAACATCTCCAAATTATCAGCAAATACGTATTCACATCACAGAAATAATTATATATAAAAAGGGGGGAAATCCTATTAAAGGTTATCAGACAATAATTAATTGCTAGTTCCTTTTCCACTTAACCCACTTAACCCATACCATCAGCAATAAATCCTCACTTAGATAATAGCCCAAATCATAACACAAGCATTAAGCATAAGTTTTTCATAAATCTTTCAGTAACTGATTAACCTATTCTTAAACTTTCTATAGTTTCTATAAATAAACCCTTTTCTCACTTTATCCATCTTTGACTTATAGTTGTCCTCTCACATAACCATACAGTATCAACAATTTAACTTTTCCACCTAACATTCCTATTTTTTATCCTCTCACATTTGTTACGTCACATACCCATACATCTCATCAATTTAACATATTCACATAACATATTTTCTCTTATAGGTAGGCCATTTTTACACCTTCCTCTCTCACTGTCCTTTTTCCTTCTTTACAACAATAGTGCCACAATTAATTATTTAGCTATTAGTTAAGTCTTAAGATATCCTTTCCCAACAAGAATGTTTAATCTCTTTCCAAGACAAACATTTTTATACTTCCCTATTGTTCTGCATCTTAAGTCTCTCTTAATTTAATCCTGTTGTATTCTAACAATTTACTCACATTTTGTCAACAATAATTGGTACTACAAACATTAATACCCAATATGAGCAATAATTAAAAGAAAAACCTTTGTATAGCACTAAGAAAAGAAAAATAAACTAAGATGCAATAAAGCTTTTCATAACAGAACTCTCTGAAGTTTTACTTTCCACTTTATGTAAGTTTGGGAAGAAAAATACTCTTTTATACTACCAAGAAGTGAAATACCACTTAGACTACCTTTTTGTTTTCCACCAATTTATCTACTGGTCAATCACAAATTACTCTGTCACATGCAAATATTATCCAATTTTCCTCATTTTATAAAATATTCAAACAAAATAGGTTGTTTTACCATACAATTTTGACAGCAACTTCTAACTTGGCTTGCCAATCGTTGTGTGTGTCTGTGTGTTTGCACACGCAAACATACCTATTACCTCAGTAAGAGGCAAGGCAGAGTACGGAAGGCTGAAGGAAAACAGATGTTATACTTAAGAGGGCAAAGAAAACTGCAATGAAATGTGCCAAAAGTGTGCATAATACATTATTGGAACCAGCTCAACATACAGCTTCCTCCTAAGCATGTTTATTGGGAAATGAACTCTGCTGGACAATACTTCTCAATAAGGGCTGTAGCCTATGCCTACTTCATTAATCAAGCTGATCATTATCACTAGAATCAGTGCAATGGACAGGGATAATTTGTTCCATTTTCAAATTTGTTCACGTCACATACCTTTTCTTTTTGCTCTTCCTGTCCGTAGTGCCTTCTCCAGAGCTAATTAAAAAGTAAGAGGAAACAGCTTTTATTAATAATAGTGAGGGGAAATTAATGAAGAGATGCATTAGGACTTCCTGGAAAAAATCAGCTCCTCTAGCAAGAGATAAGATATACAGAAGGCCTGAGTAATAAAGATGTGGGCATCAACTATAAACATGTTGATTGTCCAACATTCACTGAACTTAATAGAGCTATAAGCCTTTTTAAGTAGTCTTTGTCTCTCCAAAACAATCCATTAAAAGGAATGGAAACAAACCAGCTACAGTACCTGAGGGATCACAGCTGGTATTGTTATATTTACATTTCTCTTACTGTTAGTTACCATGTTTTAGTTTGCCTACAAACCTCCTCAGGAGAAAAATTTCATAAAAGTGGGGTATATACAGGCTATAACAAACAAAACTGTATTAAGCCCGTTGACCACTCCCTCGGGACAACAAGATGGAAGAAATGCCTACTATAATTAAAAGAGTTACAACATTCCAATTCTTTTTCCACCGCAGTTAGTGGGTAATTCAAAAGAACAGAGCAATACACTAATGATGCACTGTACATACAATGGACAGAAAAGACAACATTGGCCAACAGATCTCACCATACTGCCTTGTATTGTCTTCAAAATAACCCATATTCTAACGGTGATACAACTCTTCCTTAGTTTGTATGTATGTGGTAGGTCACTGATGAAGTGTGAGTGCTGGGCACACCATAGTTTCAAGACCACCTTGGCCATGAACTCATCAGCTGGTCTTCCACAAGCTACTGCTCTCAGATTCAGCATCTCTCTGCACTATAGAGATAATGTCAGCCTACCATATAAGAACATTTTAAGAATTACCAAGATTCTATGAAGTGTTTTATAAAAATGTTGTTTTATTAGAATGGCAAATAGACACATAGAGACACATAGAGAAAGTTAGGATGAGATTTCAAAAATAAGCTCTTACAAAAAATAAATCCTCGTGTCTTTTTTTAAAGCCACCAACAAGTAACAGCAGAAAGGCTATTAATGTCCTATACGGATTTTGACATGCTTAAGCATTTCCGACAGCGTAAAAGGATTTAACTGCATAGGACTGGGGGGCGTAAATAAACACTGTACTCAGATAAGTGAAATCCACATCAGACCCTAGCCCAATTCTCAGAAACACCAGTTGTAGTCATATCTTTTTTGCTCCAGCAAATAAGTATTACCCATGAAGGAAGACTCTTATGGCAGGATAAGTTTACAAACATTGCCAGTAGATCTGCTAGTGCAAATGAAGTGCTGGTACCATCTTGTTTGTTACTATCAGCTCAAGCCGAGCCTCAATAGTTAGTGATATAAAAGGAGTTTCAACAGCCAGCGCTATATATATAAAAGTCCAGCATATTGGCACTTTCCAGCTCTCCCATTGGCTGTGTTGTGTGCTCCAGTCATTGGCCTGTCAACCACTACTCAAGAGTACTCACGTGCCATTGGCTGGGTGCTGGGTCCGCTCCTCTCCCATGCCCACTGCCAGCCTGGCCACTCTTCCCTGACAGAATAAACTGCCAAAACAGCTGTCTCTCCTGACAAAGACGCTTCGACTGCTTGGCTCCTCTGTGGCTGGCTGGCTACTGAGGTGGGCCACCAGCCATCAAACCATTCTCTTCTCCTACTGTGGGGCTAGCTTTCCTCGGTTCAGTCAATAAATAGATGGGGGGGAGGCCCTTTCTAGGCTCACTTTGGCCTTTGTAGGGAACTCATTGGGGACAGTCCTGACTAGGGGTGCCAGCTCCAGGTTGGAAAATTCCTGGATATTTTGTGGTGGAGTCTATGGAAGCCAGAGTTTGGGAAGGGGAGAGGCCTCAGCTGAATAGAATGCCATAGAGTCCACCCTCCAAAGCGGTTACTTTCTCTTAGGGAACCACTGCTACCAATCTCCAGGTGAGGGCTGGAGATCACTCAGAATTACAACTGCTCTCCAGATGGCAGAGATCAGTTCCCCTGGAGAAAACAGCTGCTTTGCAGGGTGGACTCTGTGTCATTATACCCTGCTGAGGCCACTTCCCTCCTGCTTGGGTCCCCACTGCGGAGAAAGACTGTACTTTTCCTAGGTAGAGACTACAGGTGTGGGGGGAGATGGAAAGGTGAAGTCAGAAGGACAGATAACGGTAGGTTGATGGTTGGCTGGGAAATTCCTGGAGATTTGAGGGGTGGAGCCTGGAGAGGGGTGGAACCTCAGGCAGGTACAATGCCAAAGATTCCACCCTTCAAACCAGCCATTTCCTCCTGGGGAACCATTGTTGCCAATCTCCAGGTGAGGGCTGGAGATCACTCAGAATTACAACTGCTCTCCAGATGGCAGAGTTCAGTTCCCCTGGAGAAAATGGCAGACTCTGTGTCATTACACCCTGCTGAGGTTGCCACAGCAAATTGACGCTGAGTGCCCAAGGCCAGCGCACCCTCCCAGTTTCCCTTTCTAGAGCTCATTGTATTTATTTCCACAACGGGCCTTATTCCTAGTTATATAATAAAACTGTAGGACAATGGTCACTGCTAGCTTATGTAGTTGCTGCCACCCTTCTCAATAACATAGCAATTTCTTCTTTTAGCAGATCATACAAGTGGTTAATAACAGCCCCCATTTTACTTATGGAAATCCACACACAAGAATGCATATGGGAAAAATCTAAAGTGTGATTCAGCTGAAGTGTGATGCAACCCAAAGTGATTCAACTAAAGTGTGATGCAACCCAACCTCAACACAAGTTTACTCAGAAGAACGGTATATTATATTCAACAACTCTTACTGTCAAACGAACAACCTTTGGATTAAGGGCCAGCACAAATCTTGACATATCACCTTTCAACCTTGGTAAGAGTTTAAAGAGGTCACACTGCAGATTCAGTGGGAGAGCACCTGCTTTGTGTACAGACAGCTAAAGTTCAGTCCTCAGCATTTCTAATTAAGAAACTTACATCTATTACATTTGTCTAGCTGAGAGCCCAGAACACTGCTGCTAGTCAGAGTAGACAATACTGAACTAGATGGATCCATGGTGTTAGGTATAGTCATGTGATCATCATACAGCTATCCCCCAGTCCCTCTTCTTTCACATGCAAATTCTTCTGTCATTACATATGGTTTATTGTTATTTTTAGTAAAGCTAACCCTGGTTTCAAATACTAGGCTATGAACATACAATCTTAATGACATAATAAACTATAGTTAAGGGTAGAAGAACAATATAATCATGCAGTCTGTTCCCAACATGACTAAAAGCATTATGATTGTGGGAGTTTACTCCCAGTATGTTTGGGTGAGAAACATGTCTTTGCCCCCCACTGAAGTCAATGGGGCTTAAAGCTCTCAGCTATGGCTAGACTTGATGTGTAAACCTGCATACCGATGGCATGAATTTTTCCACACAGTCGATCTTACCTTTGTTGTAATAGTTGCTTTTCTTTTTCTTTCAGTGCTTTTTTTAACTCCGTTGTCCTTGAAGGTCTGTGAAGGTATTTTCTTTTCCCTGTACATTCATAGGTCCAGTGTCCAAATTCTAAACACTTCTGACATCTCACATGTTGCTTGTTTGCCTCCCTGTAAGAATAAGCAACAGAGTTGGAGTCCAGATGACTTTCATTTAAAAGCAAGATATTGAACACAGCATACACCAACATGCCAGTTTTCGTCTCCCATCTCCAACTGTGGTTTCATGTCTTAGTTAGGATTGCTCTGAAGTGCTCTCTTTATTCATCAAGTCTCCAGAAAATTTATTTCATCGTCTCCAGAAAAGTGGAAGAAGATCCATGGTCAATTCTCTATAAAGCCTTACAGTACTTACATGGGTACAAAAGAATGGTCCTAATTGCACTCTCAAATCTCATGTGGCAAGTGAACAGGATTATTTTTAGTTTTACATTTAGCCAATATATGTGCAAAAACGTAATTAGAAATTTCTCCTTAATTTTCCCCCAACAAAACTATATCCCAATACGGAAAATTTTCCCACATAAAACCATTTTCTTCTCTACTGCATATATATGGAATGCCTTTTAATCTTTCTTAATTTATGGATATTCTACAACTCAAAGCCATTAACTTTAAAAAAGCCCCATGTCATTTAAAATTAATGGTGCCCAATCCTGTTTTATCTCACAGGGCAGTAAACAAATTTTTAAAAAACTGCACAAAGGACACAGGATACCAATTTACAGCACAGTTCCAGAGTTTTACATTTCTACGTCCATTGAAGTCAATGGTTAAAAAAGTCTAAGTCTATTTAGGACCGAATTGTCATTGCTATGTGAGGTACAGATGTACCCTAGCATGGGCATCTATTATTAACACTAGAGATAAACAAACAGCAGCAAGTTCCAAGTTAATACTTTACCACTAATTAGTGAATGTATATAAGATGTACATAAGATACAGAGCATCTTATATATGCTTCTACACAAGTAAATATATTTATTTTCATTTGTCCTGTATTTGAGTAAAACTCGAGATAAATCATCCTATCCTCCTTTTCACAGTTATCTTCCTAAACTTTAATACAGCCCATAAAAATGTGAAGATGCTGTATCAAAGGTTCTCATGATATGCTTAAATAACTCAAGATCAAATTACAGGGCACTGTTAAGTTTCTATTTTCATGTTCATTTTGTCATGTTACCTTTTAATGCTGTGTATCCCTTAGTCAACAGTTTTGGGGATGGCATATCAAATATGTATTTAGTAAATTACAAGCTTTGTTCAGAGCCTTATTTGTTCATTTTTAATATATAGTTGTTCCAAACACAATTACATCTGATTCATGTAGGACAGTGCTTTTTAGCAAGTATGAAAAAATGCTAAATGATATAAATACTCTGATTCCCCACAAACTATCACTGATATATAATTTGTTGCAGAATAAACGCTGGTGTTGTGGTTCATTATCTGCTGATATATTTCAAATCTTTTTCACATGCTTTAAGATACAGATGTTTGGGAGAACTGTGGTCCAGCTTATTGGCTAAATGCTAGGAATCAGCACACCCCTTGAACCTAAGATAACACTGCTTAGGTACTTGAATGGCTATGTGAATCCTTCAGATATGAAGCTAGTTTTAAGTTTGCTCACTGTCACCAAGATGGTTATAGCAACAAATTGTTAAAAAGTATAATTCCCTTCTATAAATGAACAGTTTTAGAAAATCTGGTATACTGCTTCATTGAAAAGACAACCATATTTATTACCAGAGGACTAGAAGAAGCAATCTTTAAAAAAAACACCCTGATACATTTAATACTGGATATCGCTTATTACATTCTAGAATAAGAAAATAAGTGACAAGATTTATGCATTTGCCTCTTAGGATTCATTGCAGATTGGTGTGTGCCTTGTGTATGAATTTGTTTCCCTTTCCTTTTTAGACAGATACGTATAAATGTTCTTTTTCTCTGTGTGTAATTATCAGAAACAATCAGTCTTTAATTACTTTGTTTTAAAATGCTAAATGATCTTAAGAGGCTTCATTTCTCAATGACCAACACATGAAATTACTTTGTCAAAAAACAGACCTAAGGTACATTCTATGGTCACATTTAACTGCAGTGAAAGCCACAGTCCACTGATGATTACAGGATATTATGTAATTAATACAGTCTTGTAGAATTTGCTTGGTCACATGTGGTGGATAAGTATCACTTCCAGGCAACGAGCAAGGGAAACATTTATAAACAGAACAAGAGTTTTCTTCTTCCTTATGGTCATCACGTGCCACGTGTGATTAAGAAATGTGTGAGGCAGCAAAAAAGGGAGGTAGGACACCTGTCAATTGAGCACCTCGTATTTGACCAGGGTCAAATATTGTGAAAAATTCTATAAAGCCCAGATTGTTATTTGTTCTTATATGTGTAACAAATCACTTTTTTATTCAATTATTCTGTCAGCTGTCATATTTTGGGTAGGATTTTGTTTCTCCGTCCTTTTCCTATTTTTAGTATTTGCTGGTCTGCTAATGTCTCAACTTCTTGGTTGTTAGTAATTTCGAATTTTAAATTTTATTGATTTATTTTTTGATTTGATTTATTAGATTTCTATCCCGCCCTCCCAGCCAAAGCTGGCTCAAGATGGTTTACATAAAACACCTAATTTTTTTACAATACACATAAAATAGATTAGGAACAACATATAACAATTAAACAGTGCTAAAATAATAAATACAATAAATATAATATAAATATAAAATAAATAAAAATAAAAATAAATATAATAAAGCACCTCAAGAACTGTATTATGAAATCAGAATAGAAATGTTTTAAATAAGGTAAGTACAAACAACATTAGCAAGGGCAAACACAAGGGCAGTTTGCTATCCCTCCAACAGCACAGGGGCAAATTAGAAGTATAGCAAAACTTCTACTGGCCAAATGTTATAACTTCAGGAGTCTCAGATGAACATATGCAGTCATCAATGGCAAGGACTCCGTTCTGCCAGCTGCAAGAACCAGAAGATATAACCTTGATATTACTTGGGTTTATTTCTGTTTTTTTTAATTCTGTAAGCTGATCCTTGTGTTCCAGAAGAAAAGTTTTAAAAAATAGTTCCATGAATCATTCACATTGTTATAATTATTTTATTTTTCTAAAGCTGTTATTTTGAAACAAACTTGTTTTTATAATTAGCATCAAGTCTGTGATGATTATACGGCTTACACTATTTTAAAATTTTTGTGTAGTGCCCTTTTGACACGTGTTGTTTGTAAGTCACCTGGAGCCACTATGGATGGATTTATTTTTATTTATTTAGGCATTTTTACCTTGCCTTCCCCGCAAGCGGGTTCAGGATGAAAAGTTCAGACAGAAATGTTTAGTAAAATAAAAACTTTGTTCTAATACTCTTGACCAGTGAATTGACAAATCTTTTTTTTTACTGATTAAATGCCCTTTCTTTATAAAAATATTTGAGAACAAAATAATTTACCGTGAGTATAAGAAAGCTGCCCTAGGCCTAAGCATGTTTACAATTATCATGATATATTGCCTTTAAACGCCCAAACTAGCTGCATCTTGTCAGATCTCAGAAGCTAAGCAGAGTCAGCCCTGGCTAATATTTGGATGGGAGACCTCCAAGGAATATCAGGGTCATGACACAGAGGCAGGCAATGGCAAACCACTTCTCAATGTCTATTGCCTTGATAACCCTATAAGGTCACTATAAGTCAGCTGAGCCTTGATGGCACTTTCCACCACACATCACCTTTGAAAGACATGTTTGTAACATTCTGTCTGCGCAGGCTGTGTCTTACACAACTGAAAAACAATCACAATCAAAAGCAAATGTTGTTATACATAAACATCAAGGAATTTTTATTTGATTTGGAGTGCAATCCTTAACAGACATACACCCTTCTAAGACTGTTGAAGTTAATGGACATAACTCTGCACAGTTATTATTGAAAACCACATAAATGGTGCTATCCTAATTTGAATGTTAAGGACATTTCACTGTGTCATTCTGCACATTATACATTCTATTGAAGAATATACAGAAGCTCCCCTAAAACCTAAAATGATTAGATTAGTAATGGCCAGTTATAACTTTATTAACTGTAAGAGGCTTCCAATTGTTTTTATAGCTACCCTAAAATATTCTTATGATCAGTTACCATTAACTGATTTAAAAGAATTATCCACAAACCAGTTAAACCACAATGACAGTGTTCACATATCTTTGGATGCTATCCAACTCCATTAAAAAATCACTGCACTATTGTCTTTGGTTGCTGGATTTGCCTTTTGGGGGTCAAAGCTTTCAGTTATCCGTTCAATTATTTCTGTGAGTCAGTCACAGAATTTAAAGATTTAAAGATCTGATTTAAAGTCAAAGCATATTTTACATAGTTTAACTGAATATTTCACAACATATGTGAACATTACTCTGAAAACTAGAACATTAAGAAACTAAATGTACTTGTTTACTGTAATAATTCAGAACACAGAAATACTGCAGTCCCAAAAGACAAAGGGGAAAAAAAGATTGCCAGAACTATATTAAATGTATGTGCCAAGGAGGTAATGGGTCACTTATTTTTCCACCACACCTACCTATCACATAGGGATTATTCCTATAAGGTACAGAGTGTCCTTTGTTACTGCATAGTCTGAAGATTTAAGCCGCCAGCAGAAAGCTGAGAATATTTTTTACTGTCTTCAAAATAATTTTAACATTGTAGTAGTAGGTTATACTCTTGATGCTTCATGGACAATCTATTTAACCTATATTCTACAGTTGAAGTAAGACTGTCTGGGCCAATATATGTTTTAATCTATAAATTTTAATATATAAGTTTTCCAAAAAGCTCAGAGCATAACCCTAAAGAATAAAATACTAAAAATAGTTTCTAGCCCAGGCTTTCAAATCTCACAAGAATAAGACCAAAAGAACTAAATTAAGATTAAGATGATAAGTGCTAACTGAAGTTTTTATTGGTTTTTCCATTATGCAAAGTGTTATTGTTTTGCTGCATGAGTTAAAACTCTTCTATGTGCTTTAACACACTGTAATCAGTGAGGAACCTTTGGGATAAATCAAATTAGCTCCCAATTAAACACAGTCTACCACCATCTCAAATGATAATTACCATATTTAAAGCTACATTCTCATACATGCCTGAAAAAGAGACTCAATGGAATTTGTTTGAGTGTATTAGGCATATACCAAACTGTTTGGCTGCAACCCCATGCATGTGAATTTACAAATAAATCTTCTGGAATTTAGTACCACATAAATAAGCACTTCTACTGATGTTTTCTGCAAGAACAAACCTACCATCTAGTCAATTATAACCATCTCAGTATTTCCTATAAATTCTCACCAGTATCAGTATTCCCTACAGCAAACCACCTGATTATGCATTTATGGGTGCCGGAAGGTAGATGAGGAATAAGTCTTTTGATAGTATGATTTCAAGGAGTGGGAAATGAGAAACTAAATAGTATGGGATGTGACCAGAACACACATTTCAGGAAGTCTGACTGAGACCTAGTGAAGCCAACACAAATGGGTAGAGATGTAGTGAATTTTCCACCAATATTTAAACAATGAATCAAAAGTTAGGATGAAGCTGGGAATGTTGGATTTTAAAAGAGGAAAATACACTGAACAGTAACCTGGAGATTATAAAGACTGTATGGATAATCAAAGGGGTTGGGATTAAATTGTAGGTCTGTACTTCAATTTACTTTAAGCCTGAAAAGGTCAAGTACCAATAGCTCATGTGCTCATTGCAAAATGCTTTCATTCATTCATAGAGGTAAGACAAGTGACTAAATAATAGCTTTTCAACTGCATTCTTATACTGGCTTCAGTGTTTTTTGAGAGCCAGTCTGAGAAGTTCAAATATATCTAATTTAAGCCTAGACAAATAGTTATGAAATTTGCAGCCTAGCATGTTGAATTGGAAGTGGATTCCACTGAGTTCAATGAAACCCACTTCCAGCTAAGTACCTAAAATAAGATGCAGAGAGGTTTACTTCTGAGTAAGCATACATACAATTGGGGTTTTAAGGATTATAAATTCCAGTAGGACAACATTATTACAGGGCAAACAGAGTTATGCTGTTCTAAAGCAATTGAAGTAAATGGGCTTAGAAAGGTTTAGGATTGCTGTGTCAGCCTCATAAACCTAAAAAGACTCTTCTAGCATCGTAACTATTCACAACAGTGACAATTGGTGATAACAGTTATGTTAACTCATTTAACACCCACACCCCAATTCCTTTTACAAAATAATATTGCACTCAGTCAGCATTAGTAAACATCTGGCCTGTCAGTCCACAAATGGTCACTAGCCAACACAAACATTAAAACTGTTAGCAATAATTACAGCAGTTGTAAATGGTCACTGTATTTATCTCATATTGTGTTACACAGAAATGTCAGACTTCACCTCTTGCATTTCCAGACCCACTCTTCACCATTTGTTCCCCTCCATACATGTGTGTAAAAGTAAAAGTGTGGGGTCACATTAGGCTACAGTCTACTAATGATCCACAGAGCATGGGACAGAGAGACAAACTGAAGGACCTGATGCGTATTCACATTAGTCTGGTTGGTTTCGAGAGAACCAGTTACCAGTTTTAATAAGCTTTCCAGTGGCACAGCATGGAGGGAAAATATTCTTTTAATTACATATGGCAGGTACGACCAAACGAGCTAAACGCACTAGAAAAGAAAACGGGATTATATCTTCTTTTAAATGTCACTAGGGTTCATTCAAAAATCCTAACCAAATAACCCTTTCTAGTAAGTGATAGAAATACAAATACAACTACAGCTGACCACGTTATCGTGACCATTTTGAGTTTGCAGAGCCAAGGTTGAGGTAAAATGTTACATTAAAGGCTTTTTAACACGTCAAAACCTTGCAGCTCTTTCCACAAACAGATACAAACTGCACTCCTTCATAAGCAGAAGCATAGACAAAAACACAAGAATAATAGTATTAATAAATCCTCAAGCATACAAATATTCTAGAGTATTTCTGAGCTTTCGAAACACCAAGCTTCCACTTGTACTCTCTCGGCTGACATAAGTAGCACAGTCCTGGCTTTTTTTCTAACAATCACTCGCAGGACACCCCGTCGCTTCTCCACATCCACCCCATTATCATTACCACCCCGTTCTTCTGTAACCTCCGCCCCCCCTCCCCTCGGTCAATCCCACACACAAACTCACGCCTGTCTCCGGGCAATAAGGCGATGCATGGGAGTCGCCATCTTAGCCACCGGCTGGGCAACAACGCACATTGCATGCCGGGAACTCCACCCTCTTTTTTTCCGCCCTATTGGAGGAGTCGGTCAAGGTGGAAAAATTAACGGGGCGGTCTGGTCATGCGTAGCTGGTGGGGGAGATATGAGGAGGATATACGGTCGGCCTCATGGTCCTTTCCTTCCTTCCCTACTTAGCCTGTATAGGATTATGGTCACACCAACGCCTTCCCCAAACTGAATGTTTGAGTTGAAAATCTTGAGGCTTTAGCGCTTTTCTGCTCCTGTTCTGATGGGGGGGAGGAGAAAAGTGCAGAGCGAGGTGTCCCTATCTTTGTAGCTCATAGCATAGGATCGGGATCGTAATATTTCTTCTAAAAGGTAAAGACTGTAAACTTCTTTGGGATGGTAGGTTAGGGAGAGGAATATTTGTGCACGTTTATTCAAACTGTTTTATTCACGTTTATTTGTTCAGTGGCACGTACTCTCAGGGACGCCACCTTAAAGTAGAGAACTGCGGGTCAGTGACGGGTTCGCAGTGCTATGCTGCAGCCACTACTTCCAGAGGTTTTTCCACCTCCTGACCTTCCTCAATCCTGTCAGTCATCCTGCCAACGTGAGCCGGCTTTGCCTTATAGTTGTGACAAAAAAAAAATGTTGTCACTGACTGACAAAGTATTTAAAAGGGAGGGAGGCAATATACTTCTGTGCTTAGAGAGTGTTGCTAGACATTTACTCTTTATTTTGAAGGGTTCTTGTCAAAATCTATTTTTTATTCACAGTCCTACACAGGATAGTGCAACTCCTGTTGCCCTTTCTCACTACTACAGGGTTGTACATCTCTCTTTCGCCCTTGTTCAGACAGCTCAAGTTTGGGCCTTACATTCCATTTCACAACTTAGGTGCCTCTGTCATAGTACCTAGTCAACTGTCAACTGACCTGGATGGCCCAGGCTAGCCCAATCTTGTTAGATCTCAGAGGCTAAACAGGGTCAGCTCTGGTTAGTATTTGGATGGGAGACCACCAAAGAATTCCAGAGTTGCTATGCAGAGGAAGGTAAACCACCTCTGATCTTGCCTTGAAAACCCTACAGGGTTGCCATAAGTCACCTGTGACTTGAGAACACTTTACACACATACACAAGTGTCAGCATTTGACAGCTTCCAAATCCTCTTATAGGTGCCATTTTGAATCCACAGGATACTTTCTTGCTGGTGTTGTACTTCAGTTTCTAGTTGTGTTGTTGGGGCTACTAAAGACTATTGGAAGTGTCCTTGCCAGTTTAGTGTTTGCACTTCCACAGCAGTCCAGTTTATCATAGATTATATTGTTGTTCTACGTCAAAAGAACTTCACAGGTAGTGCTGAACTGGAGTAATTAAATTCAAGACAATGTAACTGCCCAGGGTACAAGAGGGACCTCAGATTTTTAGCTCCCTATCTCCCATATCCCATCCTTACAGATGCTAATTTATTCCACTATCTCATCTTGCATCAAAATTGTGTATTCTGTTTTGCTTTTGTTAATTAGGCGTGTCTGAGACAGTGTGCAACTGCAATAAAAAAGGCCAACGCTATGCTGGGGATTATTAGGAAGGGAATTAAAAACAAATCAGCCAGTATCATAATGCCCCTGTATAAATCAAGGGTGCGACCTCATTTGGAGTACTGTGTATAGTTCTGGTCACCACACCTCAAAAAGGATATTATAGCATTGGAAAAAGTGCAGAAAAGGGCAACTAGAATGATAAAGGAGTTGGAACACTTTCCCTATGAAGAAAGGTTAAAGTGCTTGGGGCTCTTTAGCTTGGAGAAACGATGGCTGAGGGGTGACATGATCGAGGTTTATAAGATTATGCATGGGATAGAGCAGGTAGAAAGAAGTACTTTTCTCCCTTTCTCACAATACAAGACCTCATGGGCACTCAATGAAATTGCTGAGTAGTCAGGTTAGAACAGATAAAAGAAAGTACTTCTTCACCCAAAGAATTATTAACACATGGAATTCCTTGCCATAGGAGGTGGCGGCGGCTACAAGCATGGACGGCTTCAAGAGATAATTAGATAAGCATATGGAGCAGAGGTCCATCAGTGGCTATTAGCCACAAGGTATAGATAGGAACTCTCAGGCTGGGGAAGTGATGCACTACATTCTTGGTGCTTGGGGGGGCAACAGTGGGAGGGCTTCTAGTGTCCTGGCCCCACTGCTGGACCTCCTGATGGCACCTGGTATTTTTGGCCACTGTGTGACAGAGTATTGGACTAGATGGGTCATTGGCCTGATCCAACATTGGCTTCTCTTATGTTCTTATGAATGGCTTACTTCTCAGAGTGGCTCTTGTTTTACATTGGTGTCTCTTTGTAGCACAACACCCAGCTATATTTAAAATTAGTCCAATTGTTGTACATATCATGTATCTGAAGAAGTGAGCTCTGTCTCACAAAACCTTATGCTGAAATAAATGTTGTTAGTCTTTAAGGTGCTATTTGACCCCTGTGTTATGTTGGAAAATGTAGCAGTATTTACAAGGATCATGTAGGGTTGCTGCATTTTTTATGGACAGAAGCTCCATGCCTTTTTAATAGACAGAAATAAAAAATGGACCCCTTATGAAGATGTTTTATCTGTTCATTTCTGTCTGCCATATCACAAATGAAGACGCAGATTCTCTGACCATAAAAAGACAGGGCTGGTAACCTTATGTCCCTTGGTGTTTGTAAAGATAAGAGTGTGGGTTTGATTTAGCTACTTCTGTCCTTGCAAACACATAACTAGCTAGAGCTGCCATCTTGAGCACTTTTGCCTACCTTGGCTGTCCCACTTGGTTCAATATACATCTGTGCATAGGGTCAGAATGTGGAAGTTTCTTGACAAATCATTTCCTCCGTACTTCCTTACTCCATGCAACAGAATGTGATATAGCAATTCTTAATGTGATATGTAGCAAGGGAGAAACTAGTAGAAAGGGAAAGTAATTATATTGGAGGTAATTACAGAAGCACAAGAAATGTAGTTACCATGAGAATAAATCAGATGGAATTATTGTGGGAAAAGTGTAAGTCCCGTCTAGCATTTGATCATTACCAGACTTTTAGGCTTTGCATGTGTGTTCTTGAGGGAACTCTTCACAAATGAAATTAATTCAGTCCCTCTGCAGTTATAAAGAGTGATGCAGCATTGATATCTATAGGGATCATAGTGGAGTGCATGAATTGTAGTTATGGGAAGGACTGGAGGGAAAAAATTCATAAGGCAAAACAGATATTTTTGTGCTTTAAAGACTCTTTTATTGTTTTTTTAAGCCAAAATAAGTAAAATTAATTTAAAATGCTAACCATTTCCTTGAAAATCCCATTCAGAAATGAAACACGGTGTACACAAAAATGAATGATTCCTATATTGTTCATTTAAATACAATTCAATTTTAAATGTACTGTTATACACTCAGCACTGAATATCTACTGCTCTTTCTTGAGTATCTTACTTTTATATTCAGAAATTGGTATCAATAAAATGATTATCCTATCTAATTAGTATCAGAGGTTCATGTAGCATTGCCATATATTATACATGCATTATTAATTACTGTAAAAATTACATCCCCTTGATGGAACAGCAAACCATTTACATGCCTTACATACCATTTAAATATGTCATTGCTTTAGCTGGATATGTTACTCTCTATGATAATTACTGTATGACTCATTCCTGAACAAAAAAGCAGTTCCCATTTCTGAACATTTTAATTGCAGTGTCTTAATGACTGCTTGTTGTCCTGGTGTGATATTCTACTGCTTTTCATAATACTATATTATATGTAATGCCTTGTGCTGCTCTTGTAGTTACTTATATCTGCTTCTTGCTGTCATTGGAACCAATCGCTGTTGTCTAATATCCAGTACTTAAATCAAGCTATAACCTGACCTAGAGCAGTCTAAATCACAGCTACTGAAGTTCCTCTCCAGCAGGTCAACTGTATGAACAGCTGCTAGTTTGTTGGTAACAGCAACCATTAATACATAGCCCAATCTTATCATATCTCAGAAGTTAAGCAGGGTCAGCCCTGGTTTGTACTTGGATAGGAGACCTCCAAGGAAGTCCAGGGTTGCAACACAGAGGCAGGTGATAGCAAACCACATCTGAACATCTCTTGCCTTGAAAACCCTACAGGGTCGAAATGATTAAGCAGGTGGCATGGCTAAAAGAAGAGAGAAGAGGAGATTGGATTTATACCCCACCCTTCACTACCCAAAGGAGTCTCAGAGCAGCTTACAAACTCCTTTCCCTTCCCATCCCCACAACAGATACCCTGTGAAGTATGTGGGGCTGAGAGAGCTCTGACAGAAACTGCTCTTTTTCAAGAACAGCTCTTATCAGAACTATGGCTTGCCCAAGGTCATCCAGCAGGTGCAAGTGAAGGAATGAGGACTCAAACCCAGTTCTCCGAGATTAGAGTCCGCGCACTTAACCACTACACCAAACTTAACCACTACACCAAAACAAGGGCAGGACCACACATTTTAAAGGTGTTTGAACCACTGGAAACACAGCTTCATTATCAGAACTATTGTTCTGGGGTCTACCCAGGGGGAGAAAAAAGGCTATAGTAACACCGCTCTTGAAACAACCAACCTTGAATCCTTCAGATCCTTTCAATTACCGCCCAGTCTCAAATGTCTTGCTTTTGGGTAAGGTAATCGAGAGAGCGGCAGTGGAATACCTGCAGTGTTTCCTGGAGGACACCAAAGCCTTGAACCCATTCCAGTCTGGTTCCCACCCGGGCCATGGGACAGAGATGGGACTGGGTCTCCCTCACCTTCGCAGACAGCTGGACCGAGGCAGGTCGGCACTGCTGTTACTATTAGGTCTGACAGCAGCGTTCGACATGATCAACCATGACTTGTTGACCCACCGCCTTGCCAACGTAGGAGTCCATGGTGTGGCCTTGAAATGGCTTACCTCATTCCTCCAGGGCCAGAGGAGAGGTTTTGCCCCAGCACCCCCTGGTGTGTAGGGTCCCTCAAGGCGTGATCCACTCTCTGATGTTATTTAATATCTACATGCTCCCCCTTGCCCAGCTGGTGTGGAGGTTCAGGCTGAGTTTTCACTATTCTGCTGATGACACCTAGCGCTATCTGTTGATGGATGACCAACCAGATACCGCCCCATAATTTGGCTGAATGGCTGGAAGCCATAACTTGGTGGTTGAAGCAGAGCTGGCTGAAACTGAATCCCACAGAGATGGACGTTCTGTGGCAGGGCAGTATGCCATATTGGAATGCCAACTCCCGTCCCTTGAAGGCATACTGCTAAACCCACTGCCAACTGCCAAGAGCCTGGGTGTGTATCTGGATGCCTCCTTATCTATGGACCAGATCGTCATAAAAGTTGCCAGACTGGCATTTTTCCAGCTGCGCCAGATCAGGCAACTGACCCTCTACTTTGCCACAGTAATCCACACAATGGTCACTTCTAGGATAGACTACTGTAACACACTCTACACAGGACTGCCCTTGAGACTGACACAGAAATTACAGCTTGTCCAAAATGCAGCCGCGTGAGTCCTTAGTGGGACCCCATCAACAGCGCACATCCAACCAGCTGCATTGGCTCCAAGTTGAGTACCAGATCAGGTTCAAGGTTCTGGTGCTGATCTGTAAAGCCCTAAACAGTCTGGGACCAACATATCTCCAGGACCGCCTCTTCCTATATACCACCCGAAGGGCGTTACGCTCTGGAGACAAGAACCTCATCAAGATCCCTGGCCCAAAGGATATCTGGCTGTCGAGACCTTCAGCATCTCTCTCTCATCCTCATGCAGACGATCCTGCCCAGCATAACTTGGATCACAGTCGTCCTCCCAACCCTCAGGTCGTTCAAACCCCAGTCGTTTCCACCCCTGTCATTCCACTAAGACCTTTAACTGGTCAACAGGACACTCCTGTCCAAATGCCACACCAGGAGTACTCTGATTCAATGGAAGACAATTCCGATACCGAAGCATCTGAGGCTCACACCTCCCCTGATCATAAGTCTCCTAATCAGGCTGTCGCTGATGATTTGCCCATCTCCCCATCCGACAATCTCACGTCATACACAGATCTTGTAAAAAGAATGGCCCATTCCCTAGGTCTCTCTGTCGTTCAGCAACATCCGCAGGTGACAGATGCGGTTTTTGACATCGTCCAGCTTGATACATCTTCCACTCT
>NW_015159733.1:460342-465577 GCF_001447785.1 Gekko japonicus
GAGCAAGGTCGACACATAAACTTCCTGGAACTGCTCGCAATTCAGTTCGCGGTCATGAGTTTCCTACCAATAATCAAAGGGAAATGTATCACGGTCCCCCGGACAATACCACCGCGCTCAGTTATATAAACAAACAAGGAGGCACGGTCTCCCTACGTCTCTGCAACCTCACCATTCAGTTATGGGACTTTTGCATCACCCACGACATCTTTTTGGTAGCCACGCACATCCCAGGTCACCTGAATATGCAGGCAGATCATTTAAGTCGAGCAAGGCTCAGTCTCCACGAGTGGGAGATGAACCCGTCCTATCTTTCCCTGCTCTTCCGCAGGTGGGGATCTTCCCAAGTCGATGTTTTTACCACCAGAGCCAACAAAAAAATGTCCCCTGTTCTGCAGTTGAGGCGGCAGGGACTCACAATCACTCGGAGAAGGTCTCCTTCTTCCCTGGTCCTCAGGTGTTCTGTACCTTTCCCCTCCTTTACCCCTACTTCTAAGAGTGGTACGCAAGATCATCCGAGACAGAGCGGACTGCATCTTGATAACACCGTGGTGGCTGAGACAACCATGGTTCTCGACAGTCCTCGAGTTGTCAAGGGGAATGTACCACCAATTCCCTCCGGTACAGGACCTCCTCTTCCTGTCAGACTCCCCTCTCCTACATCACGATGTTCCACGTTTGAAATTGACGGTGTGGAGAATAACGTCAAAGGTTTTTCGACCCGTGTAGCCAATGTTCTACTGAATGCCAGGAAACCTGCTACGCGAAGGTCCTACCATTATAAATGGCAACAATTGTGTTCTTCCCTAGGTGATGATGCCCCTCGAGCCTCCTCCGCAGGCCTCGAGAAAGTTTTCCAATTCCTCCTGTCCCTAGCTGACTTGGGACTTTCCCATTCATCGTTAAAAGTTTATTTGGCTGCAATTTCGGCCTTCCATGTTCACGTCGACGGATGCACCATGTTTTCACATCTGTTTTTGAAATGTTTTTTAAAAGGTTTGTTACACCTCTACCCTCCTGTCAAGACTCTTGTCGTTCCCTGGGATCTTCCTCTAGTCCTTCGTCAACTTACGAGGAAACCCTTTGAGCCACTCGCAACTTGCAATATGAAATTCCTGTCTTGAAAGACGGCCTTTCTAGTGGCCATCACCTCTGCAAGGCGAGTTGGAGAAATACTGGCTTTCCGGCATGACACGCCTTATTTGTCATTCTTGCCAGATGGCGTCCGCCTCGTCCCTGACATCTCGTTCCTGCCAAAGGTAGTGTCAGAGTTCCACCTACAGGCAGAGGCCTTCCTACCGGTTTTCTTCCCAGCTCTGAAATCCCCAGAGGACAGACTGTTACATACCTTGGATTTCAAAAGGGCACTACTGTTCTACCTCAACAGAACCCGCCCAACGAGACGTTCATCTCATACGCACCAACGAGGCTGGGGGCTCGCATCATGGCTCAATGCCTCTCAAAGTGGATTGCGGGTCTCATCCACCTCTGCTACTTGATTGCAAAGCAGCTGTTGCCTGGCCCCATCAAGACCCATTCAACCCGGGCTGTTGCGGCTTCCACTGCCTTCCTCCAGGGAGTGCCCCTGACGGACATCTGCAACTACCTGGGCCACGCCTAACACCTTCATGAGGCATTACGCCCTGGACGTCCGTAAGAACTCTAATACCAACATGGGACGTCACATTCTATCTTCGGCGACGCAGTAAGGACCTGCTAGCACCCTCCTCCAGGTAGGCCACTGCTCGCTAATCTCCCATGTCGAAGATAAACAGGTTGCTTACCTGTAACTGATGATCTTCGAGTGGTCATCTGTGCATTCACACCACCTGCCCTCCTTCCCCACTGCTGTCAGCTTCTACAGTTTCAATAGGGGTTGATTTGCGGTGGTTCGAAGGAACTGGCGGGATGTCCGTGCCCTCCCCTCTGGGCATGCGCGGTGGGGTTCCTGCGCATGCCTGAGGTCTGGGCGCGACAATCCGTTAAAAGAGCTTGCTACAATGCCGATCGATCCAGCGCGTGTGCACTAGATCCCATGGGTGTGAATGCACAGATGACCACTCGAAAATCATCAGTTACAGGTAAGCAACCTGTTTTTGCCCCCCAAATTACATATGTATTGGAAAGTTGTTATTCAGGGCATGGAACAAAGAATAGAAGTGGTATTAGAGCTGTAGATGTGTGTGGGGGGTTGTATTCTATATGTATGTGATGTTGTTCTGTATAAAAATAGAATGCAAATTTAAATAAAAATGGCAGGAAATCCTAAATCCTTTTTTAAAATTTTGTCTTATGTTATTGGGGTTGCTTGCAACTTGGGAAGAGCTCTTTGTCCCGTTGCTATCCCATTTCCAGCCTTCCCTTCCTGACCATCCAGTTCCTGGAACATCTGGATAACACCAGCTTTCTAGACTTCTAGCAGTCTGTTTTTCAGCCTGGGTATCTCACTGGGTTAATGGCCCTGAATGATGATCTCCAGCTACAAAATTATAGGGAAAACTGCAGCGTATTCATCCTGTTACCTCTTTCTGTCACCTTTGACACAGTTAATTAGGAGGAGGTGGTGACACTACATGAGCTGGTAAGCATTCTAGAATCTGATCTTGAATTCTACTCATAGCAGGGAGGTCCAAGACAGTGTTGACTGGTGTTTCCTGTGGAGTTCCCCAGTATATTCTGTCATCTCTACTGTTCAGTATGTATGTATGTGAGGCCACCTAGAGAGTGAATGGAGTTCTTGTGTTTGATACCATCAGAGTGCTGATGACATCTAGGAAAATTGCTTCTACGGTTTTGGTTGGTAAATGTCTGACTCAGGAAGAAGAAAAATGGATGTAGAATGAGCACTCACGTCAGATTGTCACCAAACATTAGATTTCCACTGTGCAAAAATGTTGACAAACAACCCATCATCATCCCTCCCTCATTTATGTCAGTGAAAAGACACAATATTTAATTCTCCTGATGGTGGCAGGAACAGCCTTCTCCAAGCTGTTCAGCATGTTAATGTGCCAGTGTTCATATTACAAAGGTTCAAGTATTTTCCATTGCTGAAGATTATAAACCAATCATCCATTTTACATCAAAAAAGTATGTATATTAACTTAAAAATTATATACGTCTAAGATATCCACTTAATACCTTAAGTAAAAATTGCCTATTCTTGGGTACACTGGATTGCCCAAGTTTCAAAAAAAACAACCTAAAATGATTATCAAGAAAGAGAGAAGCTGCATCAGGTTGAATTCTGAACCATGTCCGAAGCAAACAGTTCTTGACATTCCCAGTTAAAGGGAGCCACCAATTGACTGTATCTTATTTAGTTGTATCTCTCTTCATACCAGCCCTTTTTGAAATTTGTTGTTCTCATTCCTAGTGATTTATCAGTGCACCCAAAATGGTACAACCTAGTATTTACAAATCATGGGTATAATTCCTGAGTGGTCTGCATTTGAACCCACACATTCGAACCCAAACATTTATGTCACTTTTCCATAGTTCAAAGCTGCAAACAGAAAAAATTAAAATATAAAACATACAGTGACGTAAAATAGAATAGTAGAATCAGTATTTGACTTAAAAAAAATTAGTGCTCACCTCACCATATTACTTAATGTACATATTGAACACTAGCCTGATACCTGTGCTTCGCTACAGTATTTAAGTTCCGTAAATCCAGTTGTAATAATGATGTGTAGGAATTCTAATGGAGAAGATGGTAGTGTAAAAATGAAGTGAGACATGTGATTAGATTATTCCTGGAGACCCTAGGTTCCCGATTGGCTGGGAACTAGGATCCGAGCTTCTATTGTGTTTGGGAGCGAAGCTCAGGTACCTCTCCTGACCGCATGTGGAACCAGCTGAAACTGGACTGAGCACATGGCTAGGTCAGGACACAACACTGCTGAAGGACCTCTCTGTGATTGCCATGCTGGCTGTTATGAGAAAAGCCTATTCAGGAGTCTTGAATCGCTGATTTCTGTGTCAACTGTCCACAGTCTCTTTTAACTGTGTTTTTACCTCAGAACATTGAGATCCACAGGTGAGCATTCAGAAGGAGGTGGGTGCAAGCAGGCAGGTTTTACCTCAGAACTCTGAGCTACACAGTTGACCAATCAGGGGGGTGGCAAGGAGGCAGAAGCCTGCCAGGCACATGGAACAGTTGGGGAAACACATTTTGCCCTTTTTTTACCCCCTTGGGGGTTGTGTTTCTCAGAAATCTCTTCATAGTGGGGGTTGACGTCATGGTCAGAATGCACTCCCCTTATTTTGGGTTTTTTGGCGCAGGGGTTTGGCCTGGGCATTGAATTTTTATTTTTTTTAGTGCAGGGCATACTTTTTTTTTCTTTAGAAAAATGCTTGTCATTTATGTTACAGTTAAGAAGTGGGACATAACTACATATTCAAAACAACATCCAAGCAATCAGATATTAAACAAGTTCATCTGAACCAATTTTCTAGAACCCACATTGTGAGAAGATAAAGAAGCTATTACAGGAAACCACTTTTCTACAAATGTGGGGTATATTTCCATAGTGGGTGGGAGTGTGGCTAAGCTGACCTGCAGCATCACTAAGGTGATCCTGCTGGGGTGGCCTCCCTGATGGATTAAATTACCCTGGCCCTGCTCCTACACCTGCCAAACACCCACCTGTCTGGTATGGGGGGGGGAAATTGTGTTTAAAGGCATCAGGGAGGTTGGGCCAACTGCAGCGCTAAGGAAATCCTGCTGAGCAAGCGTCCCCGATGAATTTAAGAACTCCACGCCCCTTCCATTCCTTGACAGGTAGTTGTCTGTCAGGTGTAGGAGGAGGAGCGTGTCTGAAGGCATTGGGGAGGCTGGGCCAGCAGGATTGCTAAGGCAATGCTTCTTGGGCAGCCTCCCCAATGGCTTTCAATGCTCTGCACCTGTTTCTGCACCTGATAGACAACTGCCTGTCAGGTGGAGGAGGGGTGGGTGGGAGTGTGTTCTAAAGCCACTGGGGAGGCTGGCCCAGCAGCATTGCTAAGGTGTTTGGGCAGCCTCCCTGATGGATTAAAGTACCATGGCCCTGCTTCTACACCTGACAGACACCCACCTGTCTGGTGTTGGGGAAAAGTATGTTTAAATGCATCAGTGAGGCTGGACCAGCAGCAGCACTAAGGCAATCCTGCTGAGCAAGCCTCTCTGACGGCTGTAAGCATCCCACCCCCTCTCCTACATTTAACAGGTCTGTCCAGTGTAGAAGGGGGAGG
>NW_015159733.1:465854-467647 GCF_001447785.1 Gekko japonicus
TGGTAGGAGTGCTCTCCCCAAATTTCATGTTTCTAGGTCCAGGAGTTTGGCCTGGGCGTTGATTTTATGGTGAGGGAACTTTCTTTGAGAGAGAGAGAGAGAGAGAGAGAGAGAGAGAGAGAGAGAGAATGGGATGGGATGGGATGGGATGGGATGGGATGGGATGGGATGGGATGCCAGGCCAATGGCTGTTTTCCTGGAAGCTTTAAGTGCAGTTCTGGAGGCAGAAGTGATGTTGCCTGATGTCCCAACTTGCTGAAAACTTGCATGGAGGCCAATGGCTGTTTTCCTGGAAGCTTTAAGTGCAGTTCTGGAGGCAGAAGTGATGTTGCCTGATGTCCCAACTTGCTGAAAACTTGCATGGCACTCTGCTGATCCCTAAAACTGCATGGTACTTACTATCCTGTAAAACTTATGGAATTAAGAAGCTGAAGTTCTGAAGGTTGTCTGAGGGCTGGGAACTACTGGTTTTCTGGATCTAATTTAGTGGTTTAGTATATTTTTCTTCTTTTTATGACCAGTTATTGTCAATGTTGTTTGTGGTGCAAAAGGATCTCATTACATTTGTAGGCTGCTCTGAACCCATTTGGAATTGTATTTTGCCTTTTTTTTAAAATAAAAAAAATATTTATTTAAAATATTTATACACCCGCCTTTCTTTTGAGTATCTCCTGATCACTAGGCTACAGAAGAAAGGTGTTGCTTTCTATTTTCAGCATTGTTGTTTAGTGATATTGTGATTGGCTGATGGCAGAGTTGGCCAGGATGTTTTGGAAGTGGCTGTCAGTGAACTTAGACAAAAACCAAAAGGTTTTTAAAAATGTGTTTATTCATAGTAGCTGGCTAGATGACTGGTTTGCTGACTATTTACATGACTAGCTGTCATGAAATGATGACAGATCTGGAAGGGGTGACTAGGTTCTCGTCAGAATGTGCTTGCATGAAATACTGCTGATTGCGCAGTATCATACATTTGACTGCTGACTTGAGCTCCTTATGAACAGCCTAATGGCTTAAATTTTTTTTCCCTTGCTTGCAACTAGTGAAAAGAATGTAAGCTGAACTGACAGATGTTCAGGCATCCCTGTCCATAAGGTTAACTCTGCCCTGCAGGCATAAGATATTAATCATCTAGTCAGAAAAAAATGATTCTATACATAACCTTTTTTTGTTTCTTGGAAGTCATAGCTATAGTGTTGTTCTTCTCTCAATAGCACATTGTGTTTATCTTCACTGAGGTCCAGTGACAAAGTACAGTGACAGTATAAAACTGTATCACCCACACACAAGAGGGAGCATTCTGCATACCCAGAGGAAACTCCAGCCATGCAGGGAGGAAAATTACTTAATCCATTCATTTGAAAAAGGGGAATCACAGGGACAGGCAGAATTAGAACTGCATATGTATGTTGCCTCCAGTGGTGGCCCACCCACTAGGTGGGCTTAGGTGACTGCCTAGGGCTCCAATGGCAGCAGGTGCTAGGAGCGCCAAAAAGGCTTGCCCTGAGTGGCACATGCCTTCCCTGCCTCGCTTCTGTGAAGAAGGAAGCGCATCCAGGGAAGCTGGCAGTGGGAGAGGTGCTGTGGGCTGGCCGGCCTAGGGTGCCAGAAGCCCTCAGGTCAGCCTTGACTGCCTCCATTCTGCTATGGAGCACCAGAAGCACAAGTGCAAAGCCAACACACAAGCCCTCTCTCTATTCATTGACAGGCTCCATGGAAAAAAGTGGTGGCTTGCTGCTGGCTTCCATTCAGCCTACAGTCTAGTGTGGTGAGGAAAACTGGGAGCAAGAATG
>NW_015159733.1:467675-470020 GCF_001447785.1 Gekko japonicus
CAGGAATGCATCTTAAAATAGGCATTTCAGCCCATTCAGGAGGCCTTTTAAGCTGTTAGGGGAAAGCTCCTTTTGTAGCTTAAATGATATGTTTATAAGGAAATTAATTAGAACTGGAGGAAAAGCATTTATTCAGTCCTAATTTGTCTTCCCAAAGATTTGTATAGGCAAACTATTCTATAACAATGAGATCAGAGAATATGTGATGAATATGTTCTTATTTACCCTTCAATGTACAAGGAAAAAATGTCTCTAGGACTGGATTTCTGAGCTTTGAAACCCAGTCTGCTGTTTCCTGGCATCACTAAAAGCATCTTGCCTCCAGCAACCCCAAAGCTCAGACATGAATCCTTAGAGGATAATTGTCCTATGAGGGGTTGATGATACTACACAACTGAAATCAGTTCAAAATATTCTGCAACATTTCATCGTGGGTCCCTACTAGTATTCAGTTTAAGAAACTCAGGAATTGATGCAGTGTCTCCTATTTTCTCTTCTTGCTTGGCCACCTAGTGGATTTAGTTGCTATAGCATCCCGATCTACTTTTAACATCAGACCACTACATTTAAGCATTCATGTATTATGGTATTTGAGACATTCATTTGGAAGGTCAAACGGGGCAGTGCTTTGTAACTTTCTGATCCAGTTCACTTGATGGCACTGTAGAGACTCTGAACCAATATCTGACCTGTAGTTAAATGGCTATGGGTAAACAAACTGAAACCGAATCCTGACAAGATGGCAGTAATGTTGGCTAGGAAGGCTGAGGTTCTGAAGGACATGGCGCTTACTACTTTTAATGGTGTTGGAAAAATTGGCAAAAATACTTAGATATTCAGAGTTTGCTTCACTGGAGAGGAGGTGTTTCTTTCTGTGTAAAAATCTTTATTTCTAAGGCAAGGGCACACAGGAAAAGCTACAAAATAACAGACCTAAGGCTACATCTCTACAGCTACAGAACAGACCGACCACACGGTCTCACAACAACAACTGTAATGGAGATTCCTCTTCTTCTTGACCCCTAGAAAGAAATCACCTGAATGCATTAACCGATGATTGTGAGTAAACAGACTTAGATTTCGTGGGCTTTGTTTTCATTGGCTCTGTGCCAGGTTGCATTCCAGGTCAGTCTAAACAATAGCACACAAAGTAAACAGATTAACCCTATAGTGACTGAATTAGACCTTGCAACACACACATATTTCCAACAAATGGGATCCAACTGACTCTCAGTGACTCACTTAAGAAACTAGATCCAGCTGATCATATTTTGTAATTCACTTGCTGATTGACTAAATAGTTTTTTCTACTTGTAGTTCACCTTGAATTCCAGTGAGGTCCTTCTTGTATAGTTCTTCTATGTATTTTTGCCATCTTCTCCTAATTTCTTCTGCTTCTGTTAGGTCCCTACCATTTTTGTCCTTTATCATGGCCAGCTTGGCATGGAATGTCCCCTTGATTTCTCCAATTTTCTTGAAGCGATCTCTAGTCCTTCCCATTCTATTGTTTTCTTTTATTACTTTGCATTGTTCATTCAGAAAAGCCTCCTTATCTCTCCTTGCTGTTCTCTGGAAATCTGCATTCAGTTGGGTAAATCTTTCCTTTTCACCTTTGCCTTTCGTTTTCCTTCTTTCCTCTGCTATTTGTAAAGCCTCATCAGACAGCCACTTTGCTTTCTTGCATTTCTTTTTCTTTGGGATGGTGCTGATTGCTGCCTCCTGTACAATGTCACGAACCTCCGTCCATAGTTCTTCAGGCACTCTGTCTATCAAATCTAGTCCCTTAAACGTATTTTTCACCTCCACTGTATATTCATAAGGAATGTGATCTAGATCAAACTTGAATGACAGAGTGGTTTTTTTTCAAATTCCTTCAGTTTAAGCCTGAATTTTGCAATGAGTAGCTCATGATGTGAGCCACAGTCAGCTTCAGGTCTTGGTTTTACTGACTGTATAGAGGTTCTCCATCTTTGACTGCAAATGATATAATCAATCTGATTTTGGTGTTGCCCATCTGGTGACGTCCATGTGTAGAGTCGCCTCTTAGGTTGTTGGAAGAGAGTGTTCGCTATGACCAGCATATTCTCTTGACAAAACTCTGTTCGCCTTTGTCCTGCTTCATTTTGTTCTCCAAGGCCAAATTTGTCTGTTATTCCAGTTACCTTTTGACTTTAGCATTCCAGTCCCCTATGATGATGAGGACATCTTTTTTTGGTGTTAGTTCTAGAAGGTGTTGTAGGTCTTCATAGAACCAGTCCACTTCAGCCTCTTCTGCATCAGTGGTTGGGGCATGGATTACTGTGATGTTGAATGGTTTGCCTTGGATTTGGACCAAGATAATTCTG
>NW_015159733.1:470217-476509 GCF_001447785.1 Gekko japonicus
CATTTCCTTCTCCAGTGCACCACACTTTGAGTTCTCTGCTGTGGCCTATCTGTCCTGGGTGACCCTCCACGGCATAGCTTATAGCCTCATTGAACCATGCAAGCCCCCTCACCACATCAAGGCAGTGATCCATGAGGGAGAGGGCCATACAGAGGAGAAAAGGCAGTTTTGTGCATTTCCAGATTGGCTTTAGAGGTAAAGGAATCCCTTTTCACAACTAAAATTGCTAACTCCTATGTTAGTTTTTTTGGGCATGCTAAAGCTTTCAGGATGCATATATTGTTTTTATGTGCCTTCAAACAGTAAGAATTTATACTAATCTGGTAAGGGTAAAATAACTCTAATTTTCAGTGATTCATCTAGTAATTTTCTTCTAACAGAAGGTATCAGAAACAAGTATTTACATATGTCAAGATGCTCTTGTGCAGCAATTATTTGATGTCCGTCATTTCTTACAGAACTGAAAATAAGGCTATTAGAGAAAGTAGTAAGAGAGAAGACTGATGAATTTCATATTTGATTATGTAACATTATGGAAAATATTGGATTGGATCCAGCAAAGATTTCCATGGATGGATTTTTCATCTACAGAGCATGATTTCCCCGCTTCCATCTTCCCACTACTGCCCCAAATGTGGCTTCTAGGAGAAAGGCCCCGCAGAAGCAGCACTGGGGGGGGGGAGGCTGCAAAAATCCCCCCTTTTATTTGTAGAAATCTCTCTGCTACATCTAAACCTTTTAAAGATTATAGGACAGATTTAAGAAATGTATTGAGCAGTACTAAACTGTTTAAGTAGGGTTACCAGATGTCTTCTTTTAAGAGGACATGTTCTCTTTTTTTTGGTGTCAGTCCTCTTTTGGGCTCTTTTAAAAAAACTGATGAAAATGTCCTCTTTTTGGGTTGGAAGGTTAGGAATATTCCTAATTAGAAGCAATTATCATTGCTTAAATAGTAGGGGTATTTAAAATGAGATTTGTCATAGTGATCGCTTGTTTGAAGTAGTCAGTTGGGAAATACGTCCCTTTTTTGGTTTTCAAAATATGGTAGCCCTAGTTTAAGTCCTCGGGGGCCACAGTTCTGTTGTTTTTTTCTGTTGTTTCTGGACACCCTTAAATTATGGCCTGTGAACTTAACACTACCAATCCATATTAGTGTAATGTTCCCATGGAAATACTGTTGCCTTTCTGACTGTTTCCCTAGTAGTGCTTATATGCACAGTGAGTGTCCTAAGCACTGGCCTATAAAAATATGTGATATTTTTAGATCCTGAACTCACATTTCAGTGAACACAGCATATCATTGTGTGTCAACAGTTCATAAATGACACAGTGCTGGAAAATGAAGTATATAGATATACAAAGGACATAATAGAAGTAACTTGTAGAAATGTACATCATTTAGTACATTTCTGGAATGCTTCAAATTGGCTGCTTTTTAAGGTTATACATTTATTTTCTGGAATAAAGTTAGATGTTTAGAAATCAGGGTGGATAAAATCAATAATTTTTTAAAAATTAAAAAATCGGATTTTAAAAATGTAAATCAGATTTTTAAAATGTAAATCTGACTTTTAACATTTATATTGGATTTTTAAATAAAATGCTTTTTGAGGAAAAATCTATTTAAAATACATTATAGTCCAAAGGTTATTCATAATGAAATAAGGATTGCTTTTTAATTATGGAGCATGAGGCTGTATATTCATGTAATGTTTAAATTTTTCAGTAAATGAATTCCATTAATCCAGAGGTCATTTCGGGGGGGAACGCGGGGGAACGCAGTTCCCCCGGGTGAGGTGCAGGGGGCGGGGCACATGATGAAGCCCCGCCCCCTGCTTCTGGCCACTCCGCTTCCAGCCCTCATTCACCCAGGAGGAGGCAGGAGAAGAGGGAGGGTAAGTTTGGATTTCTAATAACATGCCTTTTGAGGAAAAAATCTGTCTAAAGATAGTTTCTGTTTAAGATACATTATAGTCCAAAGGTTATTCATCCGAAAATAAGGATTAGTTTGGACACCCTGAGGATGTGAGGTAGTGAGTTCCCCTAGCTCTTTTTCTACGAAATGACCCCTGCATTAATCCATTCACAATGTCATGCTCTTCCAGAGGTTTCTGTAAGATTATTGGGCAATTTTTCTATCTAGAAGATATTATCACAGATGCTTGGTTTTACAGTTCTCAAAACTGTGAATTTGTGTCTGCAGAGATCACATGTCTCTTCTTCACAGCCAAAATGCTATAAAATAAACATACAGAGTTAAGAGACCTCAGTCCTATTGGTCCTCTGCAAATCTATGCATACAGAATCAACCCCTTATCTCTTAAGTGCTAAGTTTCAAGAAGTTCAATGAGTATAAGATTGTTTGGAGTGGAATAGGTCTGGATAAGGAGGAAATGTTGAGCTAAGCTGAGGAGGGAGAGGCAAGCAGTACAAATGAAAGTGAAACTTTTTGAGCAGAATACTCCAGAAATCGTGAGGTCTTTGTAAGTGTATCCTCATGGATGTTTAAGCAAACTTGAGAATACATATGCTATATAATGTTATTGTTTTAGTTGAATAAAACAATTTAAATGGCTGTTGTTAATGATTATTTTTTTCCTTCCAGTAAAGTACAGCAGAAAAGTTGCCCAAATATGATTAACCTTTTAAACCAGAGACAGTTCACCTTGCAGTGATTTCATAATTATCTATTTCAAGCGGCTTATTGAAAATTAGTAATTTTCTGATATAAATGAAACCTTTATCTGGGTTGTGAATATGAAGGCCAGCAAGAATGTAGAAAACCATGATTTAAATCAAGTCTTATTGACTAGTGATTTAAATCCACCCTGATAGAAATGCTGAGTCTCTGCCTCAGTTTGAGGGTAGATAAACATGGAAACTGAGGAATCATTAATCTGTTTATTGGGCACTATTTCAAATTCAGTACAGGTTGCTACAGTAGGCTTGCCAACACCTGACTTCCAAGACAGGGAAGGCAGGCAAGTATTTGCTAGAGACGGTTTCCCTATTACACTTCTGCAGTACTGGAGAACTTCAAAGAGATTGTTTATCTCCTTCCATTATTCCTCATGAGCTTCCCACTTGTTACTATTACTACTTGGGGTCCTATTCAGAGTATGGCATTTAAAGATAGTGAAAAGTACTGGGTTCTATCCATGGAAAGGTGGACTACGACACGCTGAACAAGTCACATTTATTGTAGCGCGCACACAAGACAAATATTGGCCGGCAAGGACCAACTATATACACCCACCCCAGACACAACCACAGTCCTATTGGAGGGTTTAAAAGTCCCGCCAAAAGTCCAATTGGAGGACTAAAGGTGGCCTAGGATCCTTGGCCCCTATTGTGTTGGGAACCAAGCTGGGGATGGAGAACGCCGACCCCTAGTGGTGGTCTGTGGACACAACAGGTGGCCACCCCAAAGTAATAATTTCTGCATAATCATGGGATTTCAGGTATGTGAAAAAGTGTGTAATTTTAAAAAAAAAATCCCACTGGGGGCTGAACTTGCTCATTTCCCCCCAAAAAACATAGAATGTTGAGGTTAGTTTTCAGTTGTAGGGAAGAAAATGGGATGGCAGATTGGCCTGTTTGAGTTCCTGACAATTTATTGAATCAGAAGATGTATGCTCTGAAATACATTTCTTCTGGCCTTCATCCCCTATCAAGGATGTGATGTGCTTTTAAGGGCTTTGACTCCTTTGATACTAAAAGAGCCTGATGTGGGATTATTAGGATCAGAGTACAAGTACTTTCTCTGATCCTGCTTCCCCTTCCCAAACCACACATAAAGGTCTTTGTAAGGAAGGGTATATGCCCTAACAGGCATGGGTCCTCAGGCCCTCATTTTAACATTCTTTATAATCATGGAGTGTGGGATCAGAAGATGTGTGCCCTGAAGCACATTTTTCCTGGCCCCCATTTTAACAAGTAATGCCCCCCATTCTATCCTGCTTGGGTCCAAACCTGAGAAATTTAATGGTGTTGTTCAGCAGAAGGAAAATTCTCCAAAGTTTCCTCTCCTACCCTTCAACTTGTGAACTAAATGCACATACTTGTTGATAGGATCTAAATTAGTTGTGATTAGCTTGTACAGCTAGTGGAAAACTCACTATAATTTCTGTGTGCTAAAGCAGTGAAAAAAGACAAATTAAGTCATAAGAATTAAAAAGTTCTAATTAGATAGATGGAAGAAAAGCCTGGGAAAACTCAACCTCAGATTCTTAATGAGGCATTTCATAGAATCATAGGATCATAGAGTTGGAAGGGATCTCCAGGGTCATCTAGTCCAAACCCCTGTACAATGCAGGAAATTCACAAATACCCCCCCCACACACACTCCGTGACTGCTGTTCCATGCCCAAAAGATTACAAAAAACCTCCAGGATCTCCAGCCAGAATGGCCTGGAGAAAAAATGCTTCCTGACCCCGAAGTGGCAATCAGCATTTCCCTGGACATGTAAGAAAGGGCCACAAGAACTAAGCACTGATGCAACCGTTCCTGCCCTCCCTCTCAAGATCTGCCTAAATTCACAGAATCAGCATTGCTGACAGATGACCATCTAGCCTCTGTCTGAAAACCTCCAGAGACATTTAACTTATTCCAGTAAAGATGTTGGTACCCATTACGTTGATACAGAATGAGCTGAACCAAAAAGAACCAAACTGAATAAAGACTAGGTAGTTTGCTGAACATACAAAACCATTAACTAGGAATACTCTAAAACTGGTACCGAGGGACAATTTAGTAGCTTCTCCCATTATATACAAGACTTGTATTTTGGGGTTTCTTTACTTCATTTATACCCTGCCTTTCCCCCCACTAGGGAACCAAAGTGACCTAATTATTTTCCACTCCTCAGCTTAATCATCACAACAACCTGTGTGGTAGGTTAGCCTTGTTGGCAGAGTTTAAATATGCAAAGGAAGTGTAGCACTGACTGTTTAGAGAAAAATAAGTAGGTTTATTAAAGAAGAATAAACTGTTATAGAACTGAAAAGTACACAGACGGAGAGTGATTTCAGCAAAGCGTACTTTATTCGATCAGGAACAGGACGACTTTGGCCGGCTCATATTCCCTGAGAAACCGCCACCCAAAACACCCCCCACACACTTCCCAATAGGTTATTTACAGTGGCCGAGAGTCCCATAGGCTCTCGGCCGGGAACCTAGCCCCCTGATTGGAGCGGGCTAGGATCCGCATAGTCCATTGTCTCTTGGAGCGAAGCTCGACGTTTGTGCCTGACCGTGTGGAGTCCAAGCCAGCCACGCGGTGTGGACTGGATACATTACAAGAACATAGAAGAAAGAAAACCTTGACTGTTTAGCCTAACTGCTGTGAGAAGAACAACAGCAAGAAAGAAGCTCTGCAGGAGCAGGAAGTCTCCAGAAGAGCCAATCAGGAGACAGCAAGGACATAATTTGAAATTGTGGGCAGTCCCTAACCTAGCTATGCTAACTACCAGTCCTTCAGTGGTCCCCCAGGAGGGTGATATTCAGATCTTCTTTATAAGGCTGCACTATAGACCTTGCATATTCCAACAAGACTGAGTGTATGACCGGCCTAAGGTCATCCAGCAAGCTTCCATGACAAAGTGTGAATTTGAACTTGAGACTCCTAGATCCTAGTCCAGTACTCGAACTACTACACCAGACTAAGGCCACTTCTGCACTGTCTCTTTTGTCACTCATTTATCTTCTTCGTGGTCTCTGTGCTTCACACCAATGGGATCTAGTGTGCCTGCGCTGGATCTGCCGGTGCCTAGCAAGCTCTCTTAAAAGGATTTTCATGCCTGGCCCAACTGAGCATGCTCAGGAGCCCCAGTGAGCATGCCCAGAAGGGCAGGCACTGACATCCCGCCAGTTCTTTCCTTTCCGCCGCGCTGAGCAGACCTTTCTTCAAGAGGTCTGGCCGGATCGCTGCTTTTGGATCACTTTTTAGTGATTAGCTCTCGTTTTTTGCCTCAGTTTTTCTTCAGTTTCTCTTTCTTTTCTGTGTGTTTTTTTTTAAAGGAGACTTTTTGTTTTTCGTCGTCTGAGGTAAAATTACCTCAGGCCTTCGGGCCGCTGGCCCCCCCACCTTCTTGTCGCTGGCTTTTTCTCCTCAGTCTATGGAGAAGAAGACAAAAAAGTCATGTCGTACTTGTGGAAGTAAATTGGCTCCTCCAGACAGCCATAAGTACTGTATCTTCTGTCTTGGGGAGACCCACAAGCCAGACTCTTGTGAACATTGTGCGCAGTTTTCCAACCAAACTCGGAAAAACAGAGCGGCACGTTTAAGAGTTT
>NW_015159733.1:481236-482701 GCF_001447785.1 Gekko japonicus
GCGGTTGGTAGGAACTGGTGGGATGTCCGTGCCTGCCCTTCTGGGCATGCTCACTGGGGCTCCTGAGCATGCTCAGTTGGGCCAGGCACGAAAATCCTTTTAAGAGAGCTTGCTAGGCACCGGCAGATCCAGCGCAGGCACACTAGATCCCATTGGGGTGAATGCACAGATAACCACTCGAAGATCACCAGTTACTGGTAAGCAACCTGTTTTTCCCTATTGCTTTGGGTCTCCTCCCCCCCTTTTCCTCTGGGACTACTAGAGAGAGCAAAACACACTGGGGGGGGGGGATCCCTGAAGCAATAGGGACAAACAAGTGACAAAAATGACAGTGCAGATGTGTCCTAAAACTCTCAAGAGGTCTAGGAATATCTTATGCCCATGGGCTGATGAAAAGCTGCAGCTCACCTTGGTTGCTCCATTCTTTTTTTCTTTTTGGCACATTTTTGTTAATTTATGATTAAATTAGAAGATGCTGAACATATAAACAGGGCTGGCCTGACCATACAAGCAAACAAGGCTTCAAGGGGTAAAAATTAGAAGATAACTTTTCACTATTTTAAAAATATATTAAGATTTCATGTATTATAAGCAGAATATCAAATATTGTTTTGTTGTTCAGTCGCACAGTCGAGTCCGACTCTTTGCAACCCCATGGACCAAGTCACGCCAGGCCCTCCTGTCTTCCACCGACCTCTGAAGTTTGCTCAATTTCATGTTCGTTGCATCTATGACACTGTCTAACCATCTCATCCTTTGCCATCCCCGTCTTCTTTGACCTTCAATCTTTCCCAGCATCAGGGTCTTCTCCAGTGAGTGCTCCCTTCTCATTTGGTGGCCAAAGTATTTGGGCTTCAGTTTCATTATCTGGCCTTCCAGGGAACAGTCAGGGTTGATTTCTTTTAGGATTGACTGATTTGATCTTCTTGCAGTCCAAAGGACTCTCAAGAGTCTTCTCCAGCACCATAGTTCAAAAGAATCTATTCTTCGGCGCTCAGCCTTCCTTATAGTCCAACTCTCGCAGCCATACATGACTACTGGGAATACCATTGCTTTGACGATGCGGACTTTTGTTGGCAGGGAGATGTCTCTACTTTTTATCATGCTGTTTAGGTTCGTCATCGCTTTCCTCCCAAGGAGCAGACGTCTTTTAATTTCATGGCTGCTGTCACAGTCTGCAGTGATCTGGGATCCCAGGAACATGAAGTCTGTCACTACTTCCATGACTTCCCCTTCTATTTGCCAAGGAGTGATGGAGCCGGATGCCATGATCTTAGTTTTTTTGATGTTGAGCTTCAAGCCCACTTTTGCGCTCTCCTCTTTGACCCTGAGCAAGAGGCTCTTAAGGTCCTCTTCACTTTCTGCCATTAGAGTGGTATCGTCTGCATATCTGAGGTTGTTGATCTTTTCCCCAGCAATCTTAATTCCCGCTTGTGATTCATCCAGGCCAGTATTTCGCATGATG